>NC_092248.1:26858319-26942902 GCF_036320965.1 Panulirus ornatus | reverse complement strand
GAAGTGGATCATAGGGTGGGGGAGGGGGCAAAAATCCTGAAAGCCTTGAAGAATGTCTGGAAGTCGAGAACATTATCTCGGAAAGCAAAAATGGGTATGTTTGAAGGAATAGTGGTTCCAACAATGTTGTATGGTTGCGAGGCGTGGGCTATGGATAGAGTTGTGCGCAGGAGGATGGATGTGCTGGAAATGAGATGTTTGAGGACAATGTGTGGTGTGAGGTGGTTTGGTCGAGTAAGTAACGTAAGGGTAAGAGAGATGTGTGGAAATAAAAAGAGCGTGGTTGAGAGAGCAGAAGAGGGTGTTTTGAAATGGTTTGTGGACATAGAGAGAATGAGTGAGGAAAGATTGACCAAGAGGATATATGTGTCGGAGGTGGAGGGAACGAGAAGTGGGAGACCAAATTGGAGGTGGAAAGATGGAGTGAAAAAGATTTTGAGTGATCGGGGCCTGAACATGCAGGAGGGTAAAAGGAGGGCAAGGAATAGAGTGAATTGTATCGATGTGGTATACCGGGGTTGACGTGCTGTCAGTGGATTGAATCAGGGCATGTGAAGCGTCTGGGGTAAACCATGGAAAGCTGTGTTGGTATGTATATTTGCGTGTGTGGACGTATGTATATACATGTATATGGGGGTGGGTTGGGCCATTTCTTTCGTCTGTTTCCTTGCGCTACCTCGCAAACGCGGGAGACAGCGACAAAGCAAAAAAAAAAAAAGAAAAAAAAAAAAATATATATATATATATATATATATATATATAAATATATATATATATATATATATATTATTCAATACCTAGGCCAAAATCATGAGGGATTGCAAGAAAGGCGTCATCAGTGAGCGTTGATAGCATGTTTTCGTTATCGTTGAAATACTATAGTCACTCATATAACATTTTCTTTTATTACTATAGGAGAGAGAAAAGGTTATGGTAAACTACATTAAATTAAATCATACTAGTAAAAACATTAATTAAAATGCCTCAAAGATCTGTTAGTATGTATCATCCGTTAACTGTAGACATAGATTATTTCATAAAGGAAAAGTACACTCTGACATCAAAAGAAAGTACTGGAATTCAAGATAGCTTATAGGATAAAAAATGTTTCAGATGAAGCATAATAGTAGGACACTCTTGTGGTCTCATAGAAAGGATGATTATAGTACAAAAGAAATACAATGATTAAGTGCTAGAATAATATTGTTGATACTGTGATATAAAACCCTCTGTTATAAGAAATGATACAGAAAACAAATAATACAGTAGGGTTAAGCTTAGGCGTATGATCAATATACAAATAGTAAAAGTTTGTCATACAAAATTAGATGAAAGGATAACATTGAATATAAATGGCAATAAGTACATGAATATATTAGTGCTACAGAAGGCACATGATAGAATTATAAGTGGCAGAAGCCAAGATGACGAGTGTCGCTACTTGTAGAGTACCTGTCTCAGAAGACTTAGATTGGATATGAGTTTGTCATTCAGAGGAGGATTTGATTATATAACTAGTCACAGTTAGCCCAGAGGTCCTGAGATCATATATCAGAGGATGTCTAGAATATAATCTTAAAGAATATGCTTACAGGATAGACGTTACAGCCTACGCTCTGCATTTGTAAAATATTATGTATTGCAATATAACAAGCCTCACCAAACCTGTAGATGTACAAACTGTGTGTCTGCCAGTTGTACAAACTGAGGCTTCTCCAGAGATTGTGTGTCATCCAATAATCATTAACAATTTTGTAATCTACCTTTGCTTGGAAAGCTGTGTTTCACCTGAGCTGGTCATAACGTACGTTCATATATAAAACCTGAGCTGGTCATAACGTACGTTCATACATAAAACCTTTGGAAGAAATAGTAAAGAATATCTAAATGTAGCAAATTCTAAAATGAAAAGAAAGGTGCACAAGACTCTTTCCATTATACAGCAGCATAGCCAAGTCTCGCAGCAGCAGTATCACAGGAAATACGTAACAATGAAAGAACGTTATTACGTTGTAAAATTAGGTCATGACGTCGATAAATCAATGAAAATTAGTTTCATTGTCATTCTGATTCAGTACTAGCCACAGGTTTTGAGTGCATAAGTTGTCCTGTTGTTGTATGATGTACGTTTGACAAGATCCTCAAGTTCTTCCTTAGCATGCCTCCTGAGGACGCTATTCGCGTATATTCGATTAGCCTCAGTTGACTTCAAAATACAAAAATCTATTGTGTTTAACTTAAAGATGAGTAAGAAGGAGTACTGTCATATCATCTGATCCAGAGCAACAGCACATCAAGAGATTGTAACAAGTTCTTATCGTATTAAAAGCTAACATTAAGAATGCTGCTTCGATTATTTCACTTTTACTATAAATAATAATTTCTTAGGTGTAGAGGAGGGTATTGTTTGTAGATATCTAAGATATTGTCATCCTTTACTTAGATATTCTGGGTAAGAATAAGTCTTATTTTTCTTTATTATGGAGAGTAAGCCTGACCTTTTCTCAGACAGAGCAGCAGCGATGAACCCTTGGTAGAAAGGAACAGTCTCGTCCTCATAATAGGCGTCCAGCTATAGCTTCACATGACCTTGCAAGAGATTCTTTTTTTTTGGGGGGGGGGATATCTTGACCTCCAGCGGTGACTGAGCTCCACCACGTTGTTTTTGTTTGTCTGTTTGTTAGATCGCCGGACCTCTGCTTAGTCCGATACGGGCCTTTGCCTGTTGGCGGCCCGTCCCTGGTTTTTGTGTATGATATGTCGTGGTCGATCTTGTTCAAGGCCTTCAGAAAAACAGGTTACCACTGTTGGACGTGGTCGCTTTCGCTGTGCAATGCCCTTTGGTGCTGGTCGCGCTATTTTCATTTGGGTGGTGTGTATGCAGTTATGGTCCGGAGCAGGTGTTCCAACTGAAGCTTTTGGGCCTTGCAATCATTGAGGACTCTGGTATTACATGATCTTCCTCACTGAACTCTGAGAATCTTACCCGGAGACTTTGTGTCACTTGGCAGTCCAGCATGTAGTGTTCCAGTGGGTGCGTTGACGGCTCCTGATAGTAGAGGCAATCTTTGATGACGCCGTATATTGTGCCTCCCACAACATAAACTCTTAATACCTTCCACAGAGCTTCTCTATCAGCTCTATCATATGCCTTCTCCAGATCCATAAATGCTACATACTAATCCATTTCCTTTCTAAGTATTTCTCATATACATTCTTCAAAGTAAACACCTGATCCACACATCCTCTACCACTTCTGAAACCACATTGCTCTTCCTCAATCTGATGTTCTGTACATGCCTTCACCCTCTCAATCAATACCCTCCCATATAATTTCCCAGGAATACTCAACAAAATTATACCTCTGTAATTTGAACACTCACCTTTATCCCCTTTGTCTTTGTACAGTGGCACTATGCAAGCATTCCGCCAATCCTCAGGCACCTCACCATGAGACATACGTACATTAAATAACCTTACCAACCAGTCAACAATACAGTCATCCCCTTTTTTAATAAATTCAACTGCAATACCATCCAAACCCGCTGCCTTGTCGGCTTTCATCTTCCGCAAAGCTTTCACTACCTCTCCTCTGTTTACCAAATCATTCTCCCTAACCCCCTCACTTCGCACACCCCCTCGATCAATACACCCTATACCTGGCACTCTGTCATCAAACAGATTCAACAAACCTTCAAAATACTCACTCCATCTCCTCACATCACCACTACTTTTTATCACCTCCCATTAGCCCCTTCACCGATGTTCCCATTTGTTCTCTTGTCTTACGTACTTTATTTACCTCCTTCCAAAACATCTTTTAATGCTCCCTAGGATTTAATGATACTCTCTCACCCACACTCTCATTTGCCCTCTTTTTCACCTCTTGCACCTTTCTCTTGACCTTCTGCCTCTTTCTTTTATACATCTCCCAGTCATTTGCACTATTTCCCTGCAAAAATCGTCCAAATGCCTCTCTCTTCTCTTTCACTAATAATCTTACTTTTTCATCCCACCACTCACTACCCTTGCTAATCAACCCACCTCCAACGCTTCTCATGCCACAAGCATCTTTAGCGCAAGCCATCACTGCTTCCCTAAATACATCCCATTCCTCCCCCACTCCCCTTACGTCCTTTACTCAAACCTTTATCCATTCTGCACTCAGTCTCTCCTGGTACTTGTTCACACAAGTCTCCTTCCCAAGCTCACTTACTCTCAACACTCTCTTCACCCCAACATTCTCTCTTCTTTTCTGAAAACCTCTACAGACCTTCACCTTCGCCTCCAAAAGATAATGATCAGACATTCCTACAGTTGCACCTCTCAGCACATTAACATCCAAAAGTCTCGCTTTCACGCGCCTATCAATTAACACATAATCAAATAACGCTCTGGCCATCTCTCCTACTTACATACGTATACTTATGTATATCCTCCTCGAAGGCTCAGATTGGGGTGTCTAAATGTGTGTGGATGTAACCAAGATGTGAAAAAAGGAGAGATAGGTAGTATGTTTGAGGAAAGGAACCTGGATGTTTTGGCTCTCAGTGAAACGAAGCTCAAGGGTAAAGGGGAAGAGTGGTTTAGGAATGTCTTGGGAGTAAAGTCAGGGGTTAGTGAGAGGACAAGAGCAAGAGAAGGAGTAGCACTACTCCTGAATCAGGAGTTGTGGGAGTATGTGATAGAGTGTAAGAAAGTAAACTCTAGATTGATATGGGTAAAACTGAAAGTTGATGGAGAGAGATGGGTGATTATTGGTGCATATGCACCTGGGCATGAGAACAAAGATCATGAGAGGCAAGTGTTTTGGGAGCAGCTGAATGAGTATGTTAGTGGTTTTGATGCACAAGACCGGGTTATAGTGATGGGTGATTTGAATGCAAAGATGAGTAATGGGGCAGTTGAGGGAATAATTGGTATACATGGAGTGTTCAGTGTTGTAAATGGAAATGGTGAAGAGCTTGTAGATTTATGTACTGAAAAAGGACTGGTGATTGGGAATACCTGGTTCAAAAAGCGAGATATACATAAGTATACGTATGTACGTAGGAGAGATGGCCAGAGAGCGTTATTGGATTACGTGTTAATTGATAGGCGCACGAAAGGGAGACTTTTGGATGTTAATGTGCTGAGAGGTGCACATGTCTGAGGGAGGGATGTCTGATCATTATCTTGTGGAGGCGAAGGTGAAGATTTGTGGGGGTTTTCAGAAAAGAAGAGAGAATGCTGGGGTGAAGAGAGTGGTGAGAGTAAGTGAGCTTGGGAAGGAGACTTGTGTGAGGAAGTACCAGGAGAGACTGAGTACAGAATGGAAAAAGGTGAGAACAAAGGAGGTAAGGGGAGTGGGGGAGGAATGGGATGTATTTAGGGAAGCAGTGATGGCTTGCGCAAAAGATGCTTGTGGCATGAGAGGCGTGGGAGGTGGGTTGATTAGAAAAGGTAGTGAGTGGTGGGATGAAGAAGTAAGATTATAAGTGAATGAGAAGAGAGAGGCATGTGGACGATTTTTGCAGGGATAAAATGCAAATGAGTGGGAGAGGTATAAAAGAAAGAGGTAGGACGTCAAGAGAAAGGTGCAAGAGGTGAAAAAGAGGGCAAGTGAGAGTTGCGGTGAGAGAGTATCATTAAATTTCATTGAGGATAAAAAGATGTTTTGGAAGGAGGTAAATAAAGTGCGTAAGACAATGGAGCAAATGGGAACTTCAGTGAAGGGGGCTAATGGGGAGGTGATAAAAAGTAGTGGTGATGTGAGAAGGAGATGGAGTGAGTATTTTGAAGGTTTGTTGAATGTGTTTGATGATAGCGTGGCAGATACAGGGTGTTTTGGTCGAGGTGGTGTGCAAAGTGAGAGGGTTAGGGAAAATGATTTGGTAAATAGAGAAGAGGTAGTAAAAGCTTTACGGAAGATGAAAGCCGGCAAGGCAGCAGATTTGGATGGTATTGCAGTGGAATTTATTAAAAAAGGGGGTGACTGTATTGTTGACTGGTTGGTAAGGTTATCTAATGTATGTATGACTCATGGTGAGGTGCCTGAGGATTGGCGGAATGCTTGCATAGTGCCATTGTACAAAGGCAAAGGGGATAAGAGTGAGTGCTCAAATTACAGAGGTATAAGTTTGTTGAGTATTCCTGGTAAATTATATGGGAGGGTATTGATTGAGAGGGTGAAGGCATGTACAGAGCATCAGATTGGGGAAGAGCAGTGTGGTTTCAGAAGTGGTAGAGGATGTGTGGATCAGGTGTTTGCTTTGAAGAATGTATGTGAGAAATATTTAGAAAAACAAGTGGATTTGTATGTAGCATTTATGGATCTGGAGAAGGCATATGATAGAGTTGATAGAGATGCTCTGTGGAAGGTTTTAAGAATATATTGTGTGGGAGGCAAGTTGTTAGAAGCAGTGAAAAGTTTTTATCGAGGATGTAAGTCATGTGTGCGTGTAGGAAGAGGGGAAAGTGATTGGTTCTCAGTGAATGTAGGATTGCGGCAGGGGTGTGTGATGTCTCCATGGTTGTTTAATTTGTTTATGGATGGGGTTGTTAGGGAGGTGAATGCAAGAGTTTTGGAAAGAGAGGCAAGTATGCAGTCTGTTGTGGATGAGAGAGCTTGGGAAGTGAGTCAGTTGTTGTTCGCTGATGATACGCCGCTGGTGGCTGATTCATGTAAGAAACTGCAGAAGCTGGTGACTGAGTTTGGTAAAGTGTGTGAAAGAAGAAAGTTAAGAGTAAATGTGAATAAGAGCAAGGTTATTAGGTACAGTAGGGTTGAGGGTCAAGTCAATTGGGAGGTGAGTTTGAATGGAGAAAAACTGGAGGAAGTAAAGTGTTTTAGATATCTGGGAGTGGATCTGGCTGCGGATGGAACCATGGAAGCGGAAGTGAATCATAGGGTGGGGAAGGGGGCGAAAATTCTGGGAGCCTTGAAGAATGTTTGGAAGTCGAGAACATTATCTCGGAAAGCATAAATGGGTATGTTTGAAGGAATAGTGGTTCCAACAATGTTGTATGGTTGCGAGGCGTGGGCTATGGATAGAGCTGTGCTCAGGGGGGTGGATGTGCTGGAAATGAGATGTTTGAGGACAATATGTGGTGTGAGGTGGTTTGATCGAGTAAGTAACGTAAGGGTAAGAGAGATGTGTGGAAATAAAAAGAGTGCGGTTGAGAGAGCAGAAGAGGGTGTTTTGAAATGGTTTGGTCACATGGAGAGAATGAGTGAGGAATGATTGACCAAGAGGATATATATGTCAGAGGTGGAGGGAACGAGAAGTGGGAGACCAAATTGGAGGTGGAAAGATGGAGTGAAAAAGATTTTGTGTGATCGGGGCCTGAACATGTAGGAGGGTGAAAGGCGTGCAAGGAATAGAGTGAATTGGAACGATGTGGTATACCGGGGTCGACGTGCTGTCAATGGATTGAACCAGGGCATGTGAAGCGTGTGGGGTAAACCATGGAAAGTTCTGTGGGGCCTGGATGTGGAAAGGGAGCTCTGGTTTCGGTTCATTATTACATGACAGCTAGAGACTGAGTGTGAACGAATGGGGCCTTTGGTGTCATTTCCTAGCGCTACCTCGCACACATGAGGGGGAAGGGGGTTGTGATTCCATGTGTGGCGAGGTGGCGATGGGAACAAATAAAGGCAGCAAGTATGAATTATGTACATGTGTATATATGTATATGTCTGTGTGTGTATATATATGCGTACACTGAGATGTATAGGTATGTATATTTGCGTCTGTGGACGTGTTTGTATATACATGTGTATATGGGCGGGTTGGGCCATTCTTTCGTCTGTTTCCTTGCGCTACCTCGCAAACGCGGGAGATAGGGACAAAGGAAAATAAATGAATATATATATATATATATATATATATATATATATATATATATATATATATATATATATATATATATATATATATATATATATGATGCCGGTGCGACTGATCAGAAACATATATCTTCAGATAAAAACACTATACACTGTATAACAATGCAAGTATAGCACTGACGATATAGGTGAATTCGTGCAAAGTTCAGCGGTTTAAAATTATTGCCGTTAAATCATTTGTGAAATTAGACACTTACAATATTCATCACCTTACACAGTTCTTTCATTCATTCTAAAAAGGTAGTTCCTTCAGTCGCCTTTAGCTTCTCCTCGCACGGTACACCATGGTTTAGTGTTCACAAGGAACCACGTTTAAACGCTGCCTCCCACAAGGCTTTACTTTCACAAAATAAATACATCATTGATGCTTCACATCCTCGCAAACAGTGACGGGTCATCTCAGGGGAGATACACCTGATGTCAAGAAATCATTCTACCACAGACTGTTTTTGTGATCTCAGCAAATGATTATAGATTATTGGCCATTTCCAGTTATGTGGTTATCATTTAAGCATGAAAGATATCTGCTGTGATAACTGCTTGTTTGGATATCACCATTCTTCTCGAGTTATCACAAGTATATGATTTAGATGATCACTTCAGATTCTGGGTAAGTATGTCCGCTTATTGCAAGGCATAAGTCTTACATTAGGCTTATGAAGCGGAAGTTTTATGGAATAATGTACAGTTCGATGTCTTTACTGGAAGCAGTGAGTTACAACAATAGGTTGTACTGAATGGCAATTTTCTTGTATAGTTTGACTTGGTCAATAACAGACTGGTTTTGCGAGGTGTCTGATTTTTTAATTCAAATACATAACAAGAGGTAACTCCCTGATTATCAACCAAAGATGATAAATCTTATCAATTAACTAACTCTAACGAGCTGAGCAACTGAAGCGTAAATCTAACGTGATTTTCTTCATACTCTGGTACAAACACTGACCTCATCTGACCCTAACAGAGTTAAGTATTGTATATACTGCCTTGAGAAGGGCTGGATGTTGAGAGAGAGAGAGAGAGAGAGAGAGAGAGAGAGAGAGAGAGAGAGAGAGAGAGAGAGAGAGAGAGAGAGAGAGAGAGAGAGAGGCGAAAAGGTGATCAAGAGAATCCTCCTGAATATGAAATCACTTTTCAGGAAGTAGATCAAACGGGTAGATGAGGAAAATATACTACCTGGCTATATGAACAGTGACCGGGACGCTTCGAAAAATAAAAAGGAAAGCAGCAAGACGACATGAACGATACATAACACTGACACCAAACCCTGTCGCGACGATTGGTCAGGTCTATCAGGAATGAATAACTGAAAGATGTTTTAGAATTAAAACAAAGAGAGGAAACGCTTTGAAATATGTTAGGAGGGGGTGAAAACTAGTTACACCATCGCGCTTGGATGGCACAGTTTTATTAAAAGGAGAGAAACAAATACTAACAATATGATGCAGGAGGGGAGACAAGAATACACAAGATTACAAACATACACATAGTTGCTGCGTTTGAGAAAAGGAAGTTGGAATGCGAAACCTGGTGGACAGATAACAAATAGGGAGGTTTCAGTGAGTGGGTGACTCTCAGTTACTAATGGTGTAAAGAGGAACCATGGAACAACAGCGTGAGTAGTGAGGGTAAGCAAATCGTTGGTACATTGACAAAGTCAAGCGAGATAAAAGTTCGGAAGCTTCAAGAGGACTGTTGGCAGGAGGGGTGAAGCCCGTGTTGACATACAAGAGTCTTGTGAAATAAGCCTCGAGGAATGAGGACCATCTTGGAGAGATTGAGTGGCATCAGTGGATTCGTTGAGGGTCAAGAGCATGATTTTAGGAGAACGTGACAGTGTGGCTGGGAGGAAAAAGAGGCAGGTATGGAAACAAAAAAAGATACACTTAAGTTAAGAACAGAGTGCTCAGATGTTTAATACATTTTAAAATAATTAGGATACGACTGATGAGAAATGTTTCCTATCTTTGCCAGAAATGTGGATGCAAGTGTAGAGAATACCAGGGATGAGACATAAAACTGTACAGATGTGTGCAAAAGAAAAGTCAGTTTTGAGAACCGTGTCATGTGCTATGATTAAGGAATTTGGAAAACTTGTGAGAAATAAAGGACTTTGCTATCTACCGGAAATCATCATATTAGATACGAATATATAATCATAACCGAGTGAATATCATTCTAAGCTGAAGGTCCGTTTTCTATGTTTACGGTACAAGGCAAGAACAAGGATGTGCAAGAATTAATGGAAGACGAAGGGACGCCTAACTCAGCAGGTGAAGGAACCAAGCTCAATAAGAGATGGATTGAGGTATATCAGTATGTGCCTGTTGAGGGTATAAGACTCATCACAGCCAGGAACTACGTGGATCTATGACATATAGGGACTTTTTACACTCTCTACGTAGACTCATTATTCCTCAGGGGTGCATCAAGTGGTGATTATTGGGCTTGACAGATATAACAGAGCACCGGGAAAGTACTTGATTCGTCAGAGAAATAACAGGTAAGGCTTGAGCAAAAGTGACATCTGTTGATGTTTGTTGTAATGAGCGAATATCAGTTACTAGTTGAGAAGACAAACAACAAGCAAAGGTTCTCTGATCATCTGTAGATAATGAGCTAGAAGACAAACAACAAGCAAAGGTTCTCTGATCATCTGTAGATAATGAGCTAGAAGACAAACAACAAGCAAAGGTTCTCTGATCATCTGTAGATAATGAGCTAGAAGACAAACAACAAGCAAAGGTTCTCTGATCATCTGTAGATAATGAGCTAGAAGACAAACAACAAGCAAAGGTTCTCTGATCATCTGTAGATAATGAGCTAGAAGACTCGCCGTGCACTAACAGATGTGTAGACTGTTGTAGAGCCTACAGCAAGATCAGCACAATACTTGTCGCTGTCAAGGCCTTCATGTTCCTGCTTTGTTATCAGATGAACCTAAATATAAATCATCTGTTGCTTCGTCTTTAGTAAAAGAAAATTTAGAGGAACGTGGAACAGAGAAAGGCGAAGATGGACCCAGAATTGTGTACCAACATCCTTCCGTAGATAAAATAACTTCTCCTTTCTCTGGAGTCGGAAAGGGTACGTCTCTCAAGAAGTTTATAAGCAGTCAACAATAATTACAAAACCCAGCTCTTGTTTCATGAGCTCAAACAGCCTTTTACAAGAGACAGTATGACAGAAACTATGCAGAACAAAGTTTCAACAGGAAATTTCCATGTTGAAACATAATATACATTACTTGAACTAGGCAAGTTAGAAAATATGTATCCAATTATCGAAAACGATGTTATTATCATATATTATCAAAATAAATCAACGAAGTTCAACAGGTTCATTTTACAACAATCTGGAAGTGAAGAGAATATTCGAAGATAACTTCAAGAATTGCAAATAAGTGAGAAATGGACTTGTCAATAAAACAGTTTAACCTTTGACAAACTAGTGACAACTTGTGGGTAAAGGACCTAAAGTTGCAACGCAATGGGATAGAGAAGAGAATTTTACCATGGCGACTCCCAGCAGGTGTCATAGAACTTACTGCCTTAGTAAAGTACTCCAGAAGTCGAGGAATGCAGGAAGCATTAGTTAAGGGAATTTCTGCTTTCTTATAAAACCACATCTGTTAAGGAAGGCAAGAAACAGTATCGTAGAGATCCCTCTTCATTACTAACATACTGAAACTGAGAATAACCATCTTTAAACATAAACGTTAGGTAGGTTTATCTGCAAATACTGCGAGCTTAACTTTGATACACTTTGAATCAAAATCTTAGATACTTTACACACACACGGACACACACACGCTAATATATATATATATATATATATATATATATATATATATATATATATATATATATATATATATATATATATATATATATATATATATATATATATATATATATATATATATATATAAATATATATATATATATATATATATATATATATATATATATATATATATATATATATATATATATATATATATATATATATATATATATAGCATGTCTCGGGAAGAGGTATACATGGCGACGCAGCTAGTACAGTATTAGTTCAGGCCCTGAATGTTTTAGTGCTAGCAACAGCTGCCGCCACTTCACTTTGTGTGTGCGTTCCTGTACAAAAGGAAACACATTTAACACTGCCACCACTTCACCCCCTCGTGTGTGTGCCTGTGCAGAAGGAAACTCATTTAACACAAGGTAAATCCTGGGAACCATTCGGTGTGATGCTGGTTTGCTTCTACGTTCCTATAATTCTTATGCTATAATGGCAGGTTACTTGTAATTCTTTACTCGTGTGAGCCAGCAGTTTACTTCAAATTCTATACTCCTGCGAGTCAGCAGTTTATTTCTAAACTCCTGTGAACCAATAGGGTATATATATATATCCCTGGGGATAGGGGAGAAAGAATACTTCCAACGTATTCCCTGCGTGTCGTAGAAGGCGACTAAAAAGGAAGGGAGCCGGGGGCTAGAAATCCTCCCCTCTCGTTTTTTTTTTAATTTTCCAAAAGAAGGAACAGAGAAGAGGGCAAGGTGAGGATATTCCCTCAAAGGCCCAGTCCTCTGTTCTTAATGCTACCTCGCTATCGCGGGAAATGGCGAAGAGTATGAAAAAAAAAAAAAAATATATATATATATATATATATATATATATATATATATATATATATATATATATATATATATTTATTATTTATTTTATTTTATTTTGCTTTGTCGCTGTCTCCCGCATTAGCGAGGTAGCGCAGGAAACAGACGAAAGAATAGCACAACCCGCCCACATACACATGCATATACATACACGTCCACACACACAAATATACATACCTATACATCTCAATGTACACATATATATACACACACAGACAAATACATATATACACATGTACATAATTCATACTGTCTGCCTTCACTTGTTCCCATCGCCACCCCGCCACACATGGAATAACAACCCCCTCCCACCTCATGTGTGCGAGGTAGCGCTAGGAAAAGACACCAAAGGCCCCATTCGTTCACACTCAGTCTATTGCTGTCATTTAATAATGCACCGAAACCACAGCTCCCTTTCCACATCCAGGCCCCACACAACTTTCCATGGTTTACCCCACACGCTTCACATGCCCTGGTTCAATCCATTGACAGCACGTCGACGCCGGTATACCACATCGTTCCAATTCACTCTATTCCTTCCCCGCCTTTCACCCTCCTGCATGTTCAGGCCCCGAACACTCAAAATCTTTTTCACTCCATCTTTCCACCTCCAATTTGGTCTCCCACTTCTCCTCGTTCCCTCCACCTCCGACACATATATCCTCTTGGTCAATCTTTCCTCAGTCATTCTCTCCATGTGCCCAAACCATTTCAAAACACCCTCTTCTGCTCTCTCAACCACGCTCTTTTTATTTCCACATATCTCTCTTACCCTTACGTTACTTACTCGATCAAACCACCTCACACCACACATTGTCCTCAAACATCTCATTTCCAGCACATCCACCCTCCTACGCACAACTCTATCCATAGCCCACGCCTCGCAACCATACAACATTGTTGGAACCACTATTCCTTCAAACATACCCATTTTTGCTTTCTGAGATAATATTCTCGACTTCCACACATTCTTCAATGCTCCCAGGATTTTCGCCCCCTCCCCCATCCTATGATTCACTTCCGCTTCCATGGTTCCATCCGCTGCCAGATCCACTCCCAGATATCTGAAACACTTTACTTCCTCCAGTTTTTCTCCATTCAAACTTACCTCCCAATTGACTTGACCCTCAACCCTATTGTACCTAATACCCTTGCTCTTATTCACATTTACTCTCAACTTTCTTCTTTCACACACTTTACCCAACTCAGTCACCAGCTTCTGCAGTTTCTCATATGAATCAGCCACCAGCGCCGTATCATCAGCAAACAACAACTGACTCACTTCCCAAGCTCTCTCATCCACAATAGACTTCATACTTGCCCCTCTTTCCAAAACTCTTGCATTCACCTCCCTAACAACCCCATCCATAAACAAATTAAACAACCATGGAGACATCACACACCCCTGCCGCAAACCTACATTCACTGAGAAACAATCACTTTCCTCTCTTCCTACACGTAAACATGCCTTACATCCTCGATGAAAACTTTTCACTGCTTCTAACAACTTGCCTCCCACACCATATATTCTTAATACCCTCCACAGAGCATCTCTATCAACTCTATCATATGCCTTCTCCAGATCCATAAATGTCCCTGGGGATAGGGGTGAAAGAATATATATATATATATATATATATATATATATATATATATATATATATATATATATATATATATATATATATTTTTGTCGCTGTCTCCCGCGTTTGCGAGGTAGCGCAAGGAAACAGACGAAAGAAATGGCCCAACCCACCCCCATACACATGTATATACATACGTCCACACACGCAAATATACATACCTACACACCTTTCCATGGTTTACCCCAGACGCTTCACATGCCCTGATTCAATCCACTGACAGCACGTCAACCCCGGTATACCACATCGCTCCAATTCACTCTATTCCTTGCCCTCCTTTCACCCTCCTGCATGTTCAGGCCCTGATCACACAAAATCTTTTTCACTCCATCTTTCCACCTCCAATTTTGTGTCCCTCTTCTCCTCGTTCCCTCCACCTCCGACACATATATCCTCTTGGTCAATCTTTCCTCGATCATTCTCTCCATGTGCCCAAACCATTTCAAAACACCCTCTTCTGCTCTCTCAACCACGCTCTTTTTACTTCCACACATTTGTCTTACCCTTAAGTTACTTACTCGATCAAACCACCTAACACAACACATTGTCCTCAAACATCTCATTTCCAGCATATCCATCCTCCTGCGCACCACTCTATCCATAGCCCACGCCTCGCAACCATACAACATTGTTGGAACCACTATTCCTTCAAACATACTCATTTTTGCTTTCCGAAATAATGTTCTCGACTTCCACACATTCTTCAAGGCTCCCAGAATTTTCGCCCCCTCCCCCATCCTATGATCCACTTCCGCTTACATGGTTCCATCCGCTGCCAGATCCACTCCCAGATATCTAAAACACTTTACTTCCTCCAGTTTTTCTCCATTCAAACTCACCTCCCAATTGACTTGACCCTCAACCCTACTGTACCTAATAACCTTGCTCTTATTCACATTTACTCTTAACTTTCTTCCTTCACACACTTTACCAAACTCAGTCACCAGCTTCTGCAGTTTCTCACATGAATCAGCCACCAGCGCTGTATCATCAGCGAACAACAACTGACTCACTTCCCAAGCTCTCTCATCCCCAACAGACTTCATACTTGCCTCTCTTTCCAAAACTCTTGCATTCACCTCCCTAACAACCCCATCCATAAACAAATTAAACAACCATGGAGACATTACACACCCCTGCCGCAAACCTACATTCACTGAGAAACAATCACTTTCCTCTCTTCCTACACGTAAACATGCCTTACATCCTCGATAAAAACTTTTCACTGCTTCTAACAACTTGCCTCCCACACCATATATTCTTAATACCTTCCACAGAGCATCTCTATCAACTCTATCATATGCCTTCTCCAGATCCATAAATGTCCCTGGGGATAGGGGTGAAAGAATACTTCCCACGTATTCCTCATGTGTCGTAGAAGGCGACTAGAAATCCTCCACTCCTTGTATTTTAAACTTTCTAAAAAAATGGGAATATATATATGTATATATATATATATATATATATATATATATATATATATATATATATATATATATATATATATATATATATATATATATATATATATATATATATATATATATATATATTTTTCTTTTTCTTTCAAACTATTTGCCATTTCCCGCATTAGCGAGGTAGCGTTAAGAACAGAGGACTGGGCCATTGAGGGAATACCCTCACCTGGCCCAATTCTCTGTTCCTTCCTTTGGAAAATTAAAAAAAAAAAAAACGAGAGGGAAGGATTTCCAGCCCCCCGCTCCCTCCCCTTTTAGTCGCCTTCTACGACACGCAGGGAATACGTGGGAAGTATTCTTTCTCCCCTATCCCCAGGGATATATATATATATATATATATATATATATATATATATATATATATATATATATATATATATATATATATATATATATATATATATACATATATATATATATATATATATATATATATATATATATATATATATATATATATAATAATATATATATATATATATATATATATATATATATATATATATATATATATTTTTTTTTTTTTTTTGTCACTGTCTCCCGCGTTTGCGAGGTAGCGCAAGGAAACAGACGAAAGAAATGGCCCAACCCACCCCCATACACATGTATATACATACGTCCACACACGCAAATATACATACCTACACACCTTTCCATGGTTTACCCCAGACGCTTCACATGCCTTGATTCAATCCACTGACAGCACGTCAACCCCGGTATACCACATCGCTCCAATTCACTCTATTCCTTGCCCTCCTTTCACCCTCCTGCATGTTCAGGCCCCGATCACACAAAATCTTTTTCACTCCATCTTTCCACCTCCAATTTGGTCTCCCTCTTCTCCTTGCTCCCTCCACCTCCGACACATATATCCTCTTGGTCAATCTTTCCTCACTCATCCTCTCCATGTGCCCAAACCACTTCAAAACACCCTCTTCTGCTCTCTCAACCACGCTCTTTTTATTTCCACACATCTCTCTTACCCTTACGTTACTCACTCGATCAAACCACCTCACACCACACATTGTCCTCAAACATCTCATTTCCAGCACATCCATCCTCCTGCGCACAACTCTATCCATAGCCCACGCCTCGCAACCATACAACATTGTTGGAACCACTATTCCTTCAAACATACCCATTTTTGCTTTCCGAGATAATGTTCTCGACTTCCACACATTCTTCAAGGCCCCCAGAATTTTCGCCCCCTCCCCCACCCTATGATCCACTTCCGCTTCCATGGTTCCATCCGCTGCCAGGTCCACTCCCAGATATCTAAAACACTTCACTTCCTCCAGTTTTTCTCCATTCAAACTCACCTCCCAATTGACTTGACCCTCAACCCTACTGTACCTAATAACCTTGCTCTTATTCACATTTACTCTTAACTTTCTTCTTCCACACACTTTACCAAACTCAGTCACCAGCTTCTGCAGTTTCTCACATGAATCAGCCACCAGCGCTGTATCATCAGCGAACAACTGACTCACTTCCCAAGCTCTCTCATCCCCAACAGACTTCATACTTGCCCCTCTTTCCAAAACTCTTGCATTTACCTCCCTAACAGCCCCATCCATAAACAAATTAAACAACCATGGAGACATCATACACCCCTGCCGCAAACCTACATTCACTGAGAACCAATCACTTTCCTCTCTTCCTACACGTACACATGCCTTACATCCTCGATAAAAACGTTTCACTGCTTCCAACAACTTTTCTCCCACACCATATATTCTTAATACCTTCCACAGAGCATCTCTATCAACTTTATCATATGCCTTCTCCAGATCCATAAATGTATATATATATGTATATTATCCCTGGGGATAGGGGTGAAAGAATACTTACCACGTATTCCTCGCGTGTCGTAGAAAGCGACTAGAGGGGACGGGAGCGGGGGGCCAGAAATCCTCCCCTCCTTGTATTAACTTTCTAAAATGGGAAACAGAGGAAGGAGTCACGCGGGGAGTGCTCATCCTCCTCGAAGGCTCAGAGTGGGGAGCCTAAATGTGTGTGGATGTAACCAAGATGTGAAAAAAGGAGAGATAGGTAGTATGTTTGAGGAAAGGAACCTGGATGTTTTGGCTCTGAGTGAAACGAAGCTCAAGGGTAAAGGGGAAGAGTGGTTTGGGAATGTCTGGGGAGTAAAGTCAGGGGTTAGTGAGAGGACAAGAGCAAGGGAAGGAGTAGCAATACTCCTGAAACAGGAGTTGTGGGAGTATGTGATAGACTGTAAGAAAGTAAATTCTCGATTAATATGGGTAAAACTGAAAGTTGATGGAAAGAGGTGGGTGATTATTGGTGCATATGCACCTGGGCATGAGAAGAAAGATCAAGAGAGGCAAGTGTTTTGGGAGCAGCTGAATGAGTGTGTTAGTGGTTTTGATGCACGAGACCGGGTTATAGTGATGGGTGATTTGAATGCAAAGGTGAGTAATGTGGCAGTTGAGGGAATAATTGGTATACATGGGGTGTTCAGTGTTGGAAATGGAAATGGTGAAGAGCTTGTAGATTTATGTGCTGAAAAAGGACTGATGATTGGGAATACCTGGTTTAAAAAGCGAGAAATACATAAGTATACTTATGTAAGTAGGAGAGATGGCCAGAGAGCGTTATTGGATTACGTGTTAATTGACAGGCGTGCGAAAGAGAGACTTTTGGATGTTAATGTGCTGAGAGGTGCAACTGGAGGGATGTCTGATCATTATGTTGTGGAGGCTAAGGTGAAGATTTGTATGGGTTTTCAGAAAAGAAGAGTGAATGGTGGGGTGAAGAGGGTGGTGAGAGTAAGTGAGCTTGAGAAGGAGACCTGTGTGAGGAAGTACCAGGAGAGACTGAGTACAGAATGGAAAAAGGTGAGAACAATAGAAGCAAGGGGAGTGGGGGAGGAATGGGATGTATTTAGGGAATCAGTGATGGATTGCGCAAAAGATGCTTGTGGCATGAGAAGAGTGGGAGGTGGGTTGATTAGAAAGGGTAGTGAGTGGTGGGATGAAGAAGTAAGAGTATTAGTGAAAGAGAAGAGAGAGGCATTTGGACGATTTTTGCAGGGAAAAAATGCAATTGAGTGGGAGATGTATAAAAGAAAGAGACAGGAGGTCAAGAGAAAGGTGCAAGAGGTGAAAAAAAGGGCAAATGAGAGTTGGGATGAGAGAGTATCATTAAATTTTAGGGAGAATAAAAAGATGTTCTGGAAGGAGGTAAATAAAATGCGTAAGACAAGGGAGCAAATGGGAACTTCAGTGAAGGGCGCAAATGGGGAGGTGATAACAAGTAGTGGTGATGTGAGAAGGAGATGGAGTGAGTATTTTGAAGGTTTGTTGAATGTGTTTGATGATAGAGTGGCAGATATAGGGTGTTTTGGTCGAGGTGGTGTGCAAAGTGAGAGGGTTAGGGAAAATGATTTGGTAAACAGAGTGAAAGCTTTGCGGAAGATGAAAGCCGGCATGGCAGCAGGTTTGGATGGTATTGCAGTGGAATTTATTAAAAAAGGGGGGTGACTGTATTGTTGACTGGTTGGTAAGGTTATTTAATGTATGTGTGACTTATGGTGAGGTGCCTGAGGATTGGCGGAATGCGTGCATAGTGCCATTGTACAAAGGCAAAGGGGATAAGAGTGAGTGCTCAAATTACAGAGGTATAAGTTTGTTGAGTATTCCTGGTAAATTATATGGGAGGGTATTGATTGAGAGGGTGAAGGCATGTACAGAGCATCAGATTGGGGAAGAGCAGTGTGGTTTCAGAAGTGGTAGAGGATGTGTGGATCAGGTGTTTGCTTTGAAGAATGTATGTGAGAAATACTTAGAAAAGCAAATGGATTTGTATGTAGCATTTATGGATCTGGAGAAGGCATATGATAGAGTTGATAGAGATGCTCTGTGGAAGGTATTAAGAATATATGGTGTGGGAGGCAAGTTGTTAGAAGCAGTGAAAAGTTTTTATCGAGGATGTAAGGCATGTGTACGTGTAGGAAGAGAGGAAAGTGATTGGTTCTCAGTGAATGTAGGTTTGCGGCAGGGGTGTGTGATGTCTCCATGGTTGTTTAATTTGTTTATGGATGGGGTTGTTAGGGGGGTAAATGCAAGAGTTTTGGAAAGAGGGGCAAGTATGAAGTCTGTTGGGGATGAGAGAGCTTGGGAAGTGAGTCAGTTGTTGTTCGCTGATGATACAGCGCTGGTGGCTGATTCATGTGAGAAACTGCAGAAGCTGGTGACGGAGTTTGGTAAAGTGTGTGGAAGAAGAAAGTTAAGAGTAAATGTGAATAAGAGCAAGGTTATCAGGTACAGTAGGGTTGAGGGTCAAGTCAATTGGGAGGTGAGTTTGAATGGAGAAAAACTGGAGGAAGTGAATTGTTTTAGATATCTGGGAGTGGACCTGGCAGCGGATGGAACCATGGAAGCGGAAGTGGATCATAGGGTGGGGGAGGGGGCGAAAATTCTGGGGGCCTTGAAGAATGTGTGGAAGTCGAGAACATTATCTCGGAAAGCAAAAATGGGTATGTTTGAAGGAATAGTGGTTCCAACAATGTTGTATGGTTGCGAGGCGTGGGCTATGGATAGAGTTGTGCGCAGGAGGATGGATGTGCTGGAAATGAGATGTTTGAGGACAATGTGTGGTGTGAGGTGGTTTGATCGAGTGAGTAACGTAAGGGTAAGAGAGATGTGTGGAAATGAAAAGAGCGTGGTTGAGAGAGCAGAAGAGGGTGTTTTGAAGTGGTTTGGGCACATGGAGAGGATGAGTGAGGAAAGATTGACCAAGAGGATATATGTGTCGGAGGTGGAGGGAGCAAGGAGAAGAGGGAGACCAAATTGGAGGTGGAAAGATGAAGTGAAAAAGATTTTGTGTGATCGGGGCCTGAACATGCAGGAGGGTGAAAGGAGGGCAAGGAATAGAGTGAATTGGAGCGATGTGGTATACCGGGGTTGACGTGCTGTCAGTGGATTGAATCAGGGCATGTGAAGCGTCTGGGGTAAACCATGGAAAGCTGTGTAGGTATGTATATTTGCGTGTGTGGACGTATGTATATACATGTGTATGGGGGTGGGTTGGGCCATTTCTTTCGTCTGTTTCCTTGCGCTACCTCGCAAACGCGGGAGACAGCGACAAAGTATAAAAAAAAAAATATATATATATATATATATATATATATATATATGTATATATATATATATATATATATATATATATATATATATATATATATATATATATGTATATCATCCCTGGGGATAGGGGAGAAAGAATACTACCCACGTATTCCCTGCGTGCCGTAGAAGGCGACTAAAAGGGAAGGGAGCGGGGGGGGCTAAAAATGCTCCCCTCTCAATTTTTTTTTTTTTTTTTCCCAAAAGAAGGAACAGAGAAGGGGGCCAGGAGAGGATATTCCCTAAAAGGCCAGGTCATCTGTTCTTAACGCTACCTCGCTAATGCGGGAAATGGCGAATAGTATGAAAGAAAGAAAAAAAAAAAAAAAAAATATATATATATATATATATATATATATATATATATATATATATATATATATATATATATATATATATGGGAAGTGAGTCAGTTGTTGTTCGCTGATGATACAGCGCTGGTGGCTGATTCATGTGAGAAACTGCAGAAGCTGGTGACTGAGTTTGGTAAAGTGTGTGGAAGAAGAAAGTTAAGAGTAAATGTGAATAAGAGCAAGGTTATTAGGTACAGTAGGGTTGAGGGTCAAGTCAATTGGGAGGTGAGTTTGAATGGAGAAAAACTGGAGGAAGTGAAGTGTTTTAGATATCTGGGAGTGGATCTGTCAGCGGATGGAACCATGGAAGCGGAAGTGGATCATAGGGTGGGGGAGGGGGCGAAAATTTTGGGAGCCTTGAAAAATGTGTGGAAGTCGAGAACATTATCTCGGAAAGCAAAAATGGGTATGTTTGAAGGAATAGTGGTTCCAACAATGTTGTATGGTTGCGAGGCGTGGGCTATGGATAGAGTTGTGCGCAGGAGGATGGATGTGCTGGAAATGAGATGTTTGAGGACAATGTGTGGTGTGAGGTGGTTTGATCGAGTAAGTAACGTAAGGGTAAGAGAGATGTGTGGAAATAAAAAGAGCGTGGTTGAGAGAGCAGAAGAGGGTGTTTTGAAATGGTTTGGGCACATGGAGAGAATGAGTGAGGAAAGATTGACCAAGAGGATATATGTGTCGGAGGTGGAGGGAACGAGGAGAAGAGGGAGACCAAATTGGAGGTGGAAAGATGGAGTGAAAAAGATTTTGTGTGATCGGGGCCTGAACATGCAGGAGGGTGAAAGGAGGGCAAGGAATAGAGTGAATTGGAGCGATGTGGTATACAGGGTTTGACGTGCTGTCAGTGGATTGAATCAAGGCATGTGAAGCGTCTGGGGTAAACCATGGAAAGCTGTGTAGGTATGTATATTTGCGTGTGTGGACGTGTGTATGTACATGTGTATGGGGGGGGGGGGGTTGGGCCATTTCTTTCGTCTATTTCCTTGCGCTACCTCGCAAACGCGGGAGACAGCGACAAAGTATAAAAAAAAAAAAAAAAAAAAAAAAAAAAAAAATATATATATATATATATATATGTGTGTGTGTGTGTGTGTGTGTGTGTGTGTGTGTGTGTGTGTGTGTGTGTGTGTGTGTTTTGCTAATAACAATGTGGATATAGATATGTAACCAGTTATTAATGAAATAACATCATCGGTCACGGGATAACCCTAAATTTCATGTTATCCTTATATGTATCAACTGTGGTGTGTTCCATAATTCATGTTATCCTTATATGTATCAAGTCTGGTGTGTTCCATAATTCATGTTATCCTTATATGTATCAAGTCTGGTGTGTTCCATAATTCATGTTATCCTTATATGTATCAAGTCTGGTGTATTCCATAATTCATGTTATCCTTATATGTATCAAGTCTGGTGTGTTCCATAATTCATGTTATCCTTATATGTATCAAGTCTGGTGTGTTCCATAATTCATGTTATCCTTATATGTATCAAGTCTGGTGTGTTCCATAATTCATGTTATCCTTATATGTATCAACTGTGGTGTGTTCCATAATTCATGTTATCCTTATATGTATCAAGTCTGGTGTGTTCCATAATTCATGTTATCCTTATATGTATCAACTGTGGTGTGTTCCATAATTCATGTTATCCTTATATGTATCAAGTCTGGTGTATTCCATAATTCATGTTATCCTTATATGTATCAAGTCTGGTGTGTTCCATAATTCATGTTATCCTTATATGTATCAAGTCTGGTGTGTTCCATAATTCATGTTATCCTTATATGTATCAAGTCTGGTGTGTTCCATAATTCATGTTATCCTTATATGTATCAAGTCTGGTGTGTTCCATAATTCATGTTATCCTTATATGTATCAAGTCTGGTGTGTTCCATAATTCATGTTATCCTTATATGTATCAAGTCTGGTGTGTTCCATAATTCATGTTATCCTTATATGTATCAAGTCTGGTGTGTTCCATAATTCATGTTATCCTTATATGTATCAAGTCTGGTGTGTTCCATAATTCATGTTATCCTTATATGTATCAAGTCTGGTGTGTTCCATAATTCATGTTATCCTTATATGTATCAAGTCTGGTGTGTTCCATAATTCATGTTATCCTTATATGTATCAAGTCTGGTGTGTTCCATAATTCATGTTATCCTTATATGTATCAAGTCTGGTGTGTTCCATAATTCATGTTATCCTTATATGTATCAAGTCTGGTGTGTTCCATAATTCATGTTATCCTTATATGTATCAAGTCTGGTGTGTTCCATAATTCATGTTATCCTTATATGTATCAAGTCTGGTGTGTTCCATAATTCATGTTAACCTTATATGTATCAAGTCTGGTGTGTTCCATAATTCATGTTATCCTTATATGTATCAAGTCTGGTGTGTTCCATAATTCATGTTATCCTTATATGTATCAAGTCTGGTGTGTTCCATAATTCATGTTATCCTTATATGTATCAAGTCTGGTGTGTTCCATAATTCATGTTATCCTTATATGTATCAAGTCTGGTGTGTTCCATAATTCATGTTATCCTTATATGTATCAAGTCTGGTGTGTTCCATAATTCATGTTATCCTTATATGTATCAAGTCTGGTGTGTTCCATACAGAGCAACAATCTGCATGAAATCCTACTAACAGCGTTGGGAGCAAGCTCGTCCTGTTGGTGACTCACATTAAGTTACAACGTTCAATCATTTATAACTGTAGCATTGTATGTAACGGCAAGGATTAAGCTATATTACTGCTGCACAAACAGTCAACGGTCATATTTTCCTCATACTCATCTCTCAACAGCAGACTAATTCTACAATATCCACTTACGAAAACGAACTAGGAGAGAAATCCACTGACTTCATTTACTTCTTTTTATAAGATTCATATTCGTTTGTGTATCAGTGATTCTCCGAGTAATAGACTCTCATATTCTTTCCTGAGCAACAAACTCTTTCCCCGAAATTTGCCCGTATTCATATTTGTAACGCTGGCAGTTGTGTACTTGTGTAAAAGTATACAACTTATCATCTTCCTTTATCACCTTACTATGTTTGCTTCCATCCAACTCTTGTTCATTCTTCCTCCCTTTCCATTCGTTTCTTCAACCCCAAGTCCTCTCAAATCTCTTCTCCCTTCTTTCTTTGTTCATTGCCTCTTCTTGGAGGAACAGCCTCACATTTCAACATTACTAGCATAATATCTTAAGTCTGGGCAGCAGAAGATCTGTTTTCTATTTCAGGTTATATGTTCTGTGTCCTTGTGGACTTCTAGTTCTGGCTCAGACCCAGCAACCCCAGGGGAAATTTAGACGGTGTACGTGAACAGATGGCAGAAGAGGCGGCCGGAGTGGTACAGGGAAAGTAAATAGGGTAAAGTGGGTATCGATATCTGTGGCTTTGATCTAACAGGTGATCTGAATTTCACTGGAGGAGAGGAACTCCTGTGTTTCTTAAGTTTAAACAAAATGCCTCTTATGTAATCTTAGACCAAAGAGGATATCAGAGGGTGAATATTATTTCTAGTTTGTGATTGATATATTTTCATTATAAGAGGTGCTCATGATGGAATGGACTGACACTTGCTTGCAATCATTGACTGGGACTTTCCTTCCCTTAGATCTCATCTGTATGATGTTCTTGACCATCATCCTGCAACACAAGACCCAATTTTTTTCACAGCTTCTCTATTGTTTCCTGTGCATACTTGTTCATTCACTCTTTACAGTTCCCGCACCATTGTTACTGCCTCTCCTAATAGTATCTCTCTGTATTGTCACTTACACTTTTTCTTTATAGTATGAAAGTGGTCTCTTTTTCTTCCCCACTTATCTCTTCTTCCATTTTCAACACTCTCTCCTGATATGACAATCTGTTTTTTCCTTTTTTCCTTCTTCGCTTGCCTTTAACTTTTTCATCTGCCGTCTTCGCTTGCTTTCCCACCTTCCTGCTTCTCTTTCTTTCCCCTTTCTTAATTTCCTTACTTACTCACCTATTATACACTTGTTTCTTAAACCTATTCATCATTGGCTTGATTTGCTCTGCACCTCCCGCTGGCCGAGGAGCGTGAGGAGGAAAACTACTTGACACTTCCTTACACATCCCCGCTTACCTGGACAACCTTGCTCAGCATTTGGTCAATGTCTGAGATACTGCATAAGACATTGTGACAATCACATCTCAACATCCCCGGTTGTGGTGACTCAAGACGTTCTTACGATACACACATCCTCATTCAGCACCTTGCTACTGTTCAAGATGCCCTAAGGACCTCTTCTCATACAAGTATAACCCAGCTTAACACCTCCAAACCTACTGATAGACTCCCAGAAGGATTTGTGGCAAATGCCTTCCAGCCTAACAACTTTCTACTGTCTGAAATGCTACGCAAGGCCTCCTTCTACATACGCTTGCTTGGTCAGTACTTCTCTGCTAGTTTAGATGATATTTCTTGCTTTACAAACTCTGGAAGACATGTGTGCTCTGTCCCATGATGGTTTGCATGCATCAAGAGGTGTCACAAAACACCTTCTGTTAGGTTTCCCTGCTGCCAGTCTTTAGTATCTTCTTGCGACACACACAGCCCTACTCACCTCCTCGCGGGCTGAGATACTCAAGAAAACCCCTTTTGATAAGAATTCCCCTAATCAATATGTTACTTATGGCTGATATGCCCTACTGGGTCTTCGCAACTCATACTTCTTTGCTCAAAACTCCTTCACTTACGAAATGCTTCACGACGTCTCTTGCGCAAGACTCCCTCCAATTCAGCACCTCCCTGCTGGATGAATCTCCCTAGATCTCTTGTAACACTATATTTTTCTTTCTCCAATATGTTTTTGCTTGTTGAAATTACACGGAAGGCCTCTTAAAACACACACTTCAATGATCAGCACCTCTTCTTTGATTGAGATAATTTTGGGGGCATTTTATGACACACATATCATTACTCAGCATCTCTCTGTTAGTGGAGATGCAAAGCGAAGACTCATGCAACCCGCACATCCCTGTTCAGGACCTTTCCTGTGGCTAACCAGGTAGGGCTCTTGGGGTACGCATCTCCATGCTCAAAACAACCCAGCCGGCTGATAAGGTCCGCGGGGCCTCCTCCAAACTTCCAGCCCAGCTTCTTCCCTCTGGATAAGATGCTTGAAAAGGTCTATTGCAAAACATACTGCTCTTCCTTTGCACTTAATTCTGAAGAGGGTGGGGTGGAAAGGAGGGTAGATACGAGAGAGAAAGAGAGAGAGAGAGAGAGAGAGAGAGAGAGAGAGAGAGAGAGAGAGAGAGAGAGAGAGAGAGAGAGAGAGAGAGAGAGAGAGAGAGAGAGAGAGAGAGAGGTGGGGGGGGTTGTTGATTTCCATGATTTTCATGACAATTTTCCCCAAGTCTCACTGGTTCACACAGTTTGACTCCTCTTCCCATCTAGGGGACCATGGTCGATACTTCATGCTGTATATTTCGTAAAGGTCATGTCACTTTACCATCTAGCGACGGAGGATCACTTCCCTCTAGATGACAGAAGGTGACCATCCCTTACTTCTAGCTGACAGATGATATCGTCTGCAGTCCAGCTGAAGAAAAACGAAGATTTTTCCTTCTATTCTAGGAGACAAAATTCACATTTTCAATTTAGCTGATAGAATTTGACACCTCCGCTCTTTTGGATGACACACTCCTTCCATCTAGCGACATGTGCTGACTGCTCGTCCTGTCTAATTGATAAAAGTTGATTCTCCCTCACCTTCGGCATACAGAGGTCAAATCCTTCTTCAGTCTGCCCTACAAACGTTGATTGATTTTTCTGCTCGGTACACAATTATTGCCCAACTTCCTGTTTATCTGACTTAAGTTTACCTCTTCCATGTAACTGAAAAATGTTAGTCCTTCTCTCCATCGATCCGAAAGACACTCTGACACCTTCCATATCAACGTCAAAGATGGTCACTCTTCCTATATAGCTGACAACAGTCGATTACAAAAAAGTATTTTCCTAAGCTGATTTTCCATTTGATCTTGCTTCAGTCTTCATCCAAGAGATATTGTCTTAACGTCTAATCAATGAAAAATTTGCACTAAAATGTTTTTTGCCTTACTAATGTAATAATACCCAACAAAGACAACCATCACATAGACGTTATTGAGGAAATTACAAAGCAAACACAACTCTCTTTATACAGCAAGTACCCATATAAGAGGGTTGTCCTGCACCCGAACCCAGACCTCTGGCGCCTGTATCAACATTCCATTAGCAAGTTCGTCGAGGGTCCGGGACACGACATTGTTCCCCACTTTGCTCAGAATAATATTTGTGTTCGCTTCATAATGAAATATTACGAACAAAATGATACTGTTTGAAATTCATGGAGGTGGAGCAGCAATATATGATGGTTGCAGACACCCAACCTTTTCTTTGGAAGTGAGTAAGAATTGTTCACGTTGAACAGCGTTGGATGATACGTTTAGACTGATGTAGAAAACGTCCCATCCATCAACTATGTATCATAAAACGTACGTTTGTTCGTCCTTTCGCCTCCCCTTGTTTGCTCCTTCCCTTTCCCTCTCCTGTCTCACCCTTCTGTCCCTTCCTTGCTCTTCTCTCGCTACTCACTAACCACCCACCCCATTCATGCCTCGTCTTGCCTTCCCTTCGTCCCATGCAAGACTGCTCCATCCTGACCTCTGAATTTACTCGACAAAGCTTCACTAACTCTTAGAGCTGTTGAAGAAGGAAAAAGAAAATTACTTAAACTAACACCTTCACAAAGTACGCCTTCTGATGGTTCTCCCTCATAAAGAGGATATTTTTCTGAACATTACATAGTCAAAAAATGATTGGCTAAATTACGTTAAATGTGTCAGTAGAATCTACTGGAGTAAAATACAGACAGAGCACAAGTTACGTTATGATTTGTACATCCTTACAACAGCTTCCAGTGTACTACTCAACATCGAGGCTCTCCTGTCTTAGTCTTTCTACAACCCAGATTTTCTCTTACGTAATTCGGTATGTGTAAATCTTTCATCCTCAGCCACAATAGTGACGTAGAAGACCAAAGCGAAAATGATTTCTCGCTGGCCGTGGTTTGCTTGCGTCTGAATTTTAGGGGACGGAAGAGCTTGGAGAAGAAATGATCCCTATTCCCTTTCCAAAACTGATCTGGAAGGAGTTCCCAATGATAGACTTACAACATATCTGCGAGAAGAAGGTTTTAGTACCTAATGAAATACAAATATACAACTTGTAATGATTGATAGGCTACAAATAGGAAAAGGTGCTGGAGGTGGACAGAGTAGATGGTTTGGATGGTATTGCAGTTGAACTGGATAAGAAAGGGAGTGATTGTATTATTGACTGGCTGGTAAGCATATTCAATGTATGTGTGGATCATGGTGAAGTGCCCGAGGATTGGCGAAATGCATTTATAGTGCCATCGTACAAAGGCAAAGGGGATAAAGGTGAGTGTTCTTACTGCAGAGGCATACGTCTGCTGAGAATTCCTGGAAAAAAATTATAGAAGGGTATTGATTGAAAGGGTGAAGGCATGTACAGAGCATCAGATTGGGGAAGAGCAGTGTGGTTTCAGAAGTGGTAGAGGATGTGTAGATCAGGTGTTTGCTTTGAAGAATGTATGTGAGAAATACTTAGAAAATCAGATGTATTTGTACTTAGCATTTATGGATCTGGAGAAGGCATATGATAGGGTTGATAGAGAAGCTTTGTGGAAGGTATTAAGAGTATATGGTGTGCGAGGTAAGATGCTAGTAGCAGTGAAAAGTTTTTATCAAGGGTGTAAGGCGTGTGTACGAGTAGGAAGAGAGGAGAGTGGTTGGTTCCCAGTGAAGGTCTGTCTGCAGCACTGGTGTGTGGTGGTTGTTTAGTTTGTTTATGGATGGGATGGTTAGGGAGGTAAATGCAAGAGTTTTGGAGAAAGGGGCGAATAAGCACTCAGTTGGGGATGAGAGGATTTGGGAAATCAGTTGTTGTTCGCCGATGATACAGCACTGGTGGCTGATTCGAGTAAGAAACTGCAGAAGTTGGTGACTGAGCTTGGAAAAGTGTGTGAAAGGAGAAAACTGAGAATAGATGTGAATAAGAGCAAGGATATTAGGTTCAGTAGGGTTGAGGGACAAGTTAGTTGGGGATGTAAGTTTGAATGTAGGAAAATTGGAGGAAGTGAAGTGTTTTAGATATCTGGGAGTGAATTTAGCAGCGAATAGAACCATGGAAGCTGAAGTGAGTCACAGGGTGGGGGAGGGGGCGACGGTTCTGGGAGCGATGGAGAATGTGTGGAAAGAAAGAACGTTATCTCAGAGGGCAAAACGGGCATGTTTGAAGGAATAGTGGTTCCAACAATATCATATTGTTGTGAAACATGGGCTATATATAGGGTTATACGGAGGAGGGTGGATGTGTTCGAAATCAAATGTTTCAGGACAATACGTGGTGTGAGGTGGTTTAATCGAATAAGTAATGAAATCGCAAGAGAAAGATGTGATAATAAAAGAGTGTGGTTGAGA
Organism: Panulirus ornatus; assembly: GCF_036320965.1. NCBI lineage: Eukaryota > Metazoa > Arthropoda > Malacostraca > Decapoda > Palinuridae > Panulirus > Panulirus ornatus. Next base: position 26,913,178 of record NC_092248.1, on the reverse strand, counting down.
GAGCAGAAAACAGTGTGTTGAAATGGTTTGGTCACATGGAGAGAATGAGTGAGGAGAGTTTGACCAAGAGGATATATGCGTCAGAGGTGGAGGGAAGAAGGAGAAGGGGGAGACCAAATTGGAGGTGGAAGGATGGAGTGAAAAAGACTTTGAGCAATAGGGCCCTGAACATGCAGGAGGGTAAAAGGCGTGCAAAGTATAGAGTGAATTGGAACAATGTGGTATACCGGGGTCGACGTGCTGTCATTGGACTAAACCAGGGCATGTGAAACGTCTTGTGCAATCCATAGAAATGTCTGTTGGACCTGGATGTGGATAGAGAGCTGTCGTTTCGATGCATGACACACGTCAGCCAGAAACTGAATGTGAACGAACGTGGCTTTTTTTTTTTTTGACTGTTTTCCTGGCACTACCCCGCTGAAACGGGGGGTAGCGATCCTGTTTCCTGTGGGGCTGGGTGTCGCCAGGAGTAGATGAGGGCATGCAAGTATGAGTATGTACAAGTATATATATATATATATATATATATATATATATATATATATATATATATATATATATATATATATATATATTTATTTTTTTTTCATACTATTCGCCATTTCCCGCATTAGCGAGGTAGCGTTAAGAACAGAGGACTGGGCCTTTGAGGGAATATCCTCATATGGCCCCCTTCTCTGTTCCTTCTTTTGGAAAATTTAAAAAAAAATGAGAGGGGAGGATTTCCAGCCCCCCGCTCCCTTCCCTTTTAGTCGCCTTCTACGACAAGCAGGGAATACGTGGGAAGTATTCTTTCTCCCCTATATATATTTATCTATTTATTCACTTTGCTCTGTCGCTGTCTCCCGCGCTAGCAAGGTAGTGCAAGGAAACAGACGAAAAAATGGACCAACCCACCCACATACACATGTATATACATACACGTCCACACACACCACATATACACACCTATACATCTCAACGTATACATATATACACACACAGAGACATATTCATATATACCCATGTACATAATTCGCACTGTCTGCCTTTATTCATTCCCATCGCCACCCCGCCACACATGGAATAACAACATTCTTCCCCCTCATGTGTGTGAGGTTATTTTTTTATTTTTTATTATACTTTGTCGCTGTCTCCCGCGTTTGCGAGGTAGCGCAAGGAAACAGACGAAAGAAATGGCCCAACCCCCCCCCCCCCATACACATGTATATACATACGTCCACACACGCAAATATACATACCTACACAGCTTTCCATGCTTTACCCCAGACGCTTCACATGCCCTGCTTCAATCCACTGACAGCACGTCAACCCCGGTATACCACATCGATCCAATTCACTCTATTCCTTGCCCTCCTTTCACCCTCCTGCATGTTCAGGCCCCGATCACACAAAATCTTTTTCACTCCATCTTTCCACCTCCAATTTGGTCTCCCTCTTCTCCTTGTTCCCTCCACCTCCGACACATATATCCTCTTGGTCAATCTTTCCTCACTCATCCCCTCCATGTGCCCAAATCACTTCAAAACACCCTCTTCTGCTCTCTCAACCACGCTCTTTTTATTTCCACACATCTCTCTTACCCTTACGTTACTCACTCGATCAAACCACCTCACACCACACATTGTCCTCAAACATCTCATTTCCAGCACATCCATCCTCCTGCGCACAACTCTATCCATAGCCCACGCCTCGCAACCATACAACATTGTTGGAACCACTATTCCTTCAAACATACCCATTTTTGCTTTCCGAGATAATGTTCTCGACTTCCACACATTCTTCAAGGCTCCCAAAATTTTCGCCCCCTCCCCCACCGTATGATCCACTTCCGCTTCCATGGTTCCATCCGCTGCCAGATCCACTCCCAGATATCTAAAACACTTCACTTCCTCCAGTTTTTCTCCATTCAAACTCACCTCCCAATTGACTTGACCCTCAACCCTACTGTACCTAATAACCTCGCTCTTATTCACATTTACTCTTAACTTTCTTCTTCCACACACTTTTCCAAACTCAGTCACCAGCTTCTGCAGTTTCTCACATGAATCAGCCACCAGCGCTGTATCATCAGCGAACAACAACTGACTCACTTCCCAAGCTCTCTCATCCCCAACAGACTTCATACTTGCCTCTCTTTCCAAAACTCTTGCATTCACCTCCCTAACAACCCCATCCATAAACAAATTAAACAACCATGGAGACATCACACACCCCTGCCGCAAACCTACATTCACTGAGAACCAATCACTTTCCTCTCTTCCTACACGTACACATGCCTTACATCCTCGATAAAAACTTTTCACTGCTTCTAACAACTTTCTTCCCACACCATATATTCTTAATACCTTCCACAGAGCATCTCTATCAACTCTATCATATGCCTTCTCCAGATTCATAAATGCTACATACAAATCCATTTGCTTTTCTAAGTATTTCTCACATACATTCTTCAAAGCAAACACCTGATCCACACATCCTCTACCACTTCTGAAACCACACTGCTCTTCCCCAATCTGATGCTCTGTACATGCCTTCACCCTCTCAATCAATACCCTCCCATATAATTTACCAGGAATACTCAACAAACTTATACCTCTGTAATTTGAGCACTCACTCTTATCCCCTTTGCCTTTGTACAATGGCACTATGCACGCATTCCGCCAATCTTCAGGCACCTCACCATGAGTCATACATACATTAAATAACCTTACCAAACAGTCAACAATACAGTCACCCCCTTTTTTAATAAATTCCACTGCAATACCATCCAAACCTGCTGCCTTGCCGGCTTTCATCTTCCGTAAAGCTTTCACTACCTCTTCTCTGTTTACCAAATCATTTTCCCTAACCCTCTCACTTTGCACACCACCTCGACCAAAACACCCTATATCTGCCACTCTATCATCAAACACATTCAACAAACCTTCAAAATACTCACTCCATCTCCTTCTCACATCACCACTACTTGTTATCACCTCCCCACTTGCGCCCTTCACCGAAGTTCCCATTTGCTCCCTTGTCTTACGCACTTTATTTACCTCCTTCCAGAACGTCTTTTTATTCTCCCTAACATTTAATGATACTCTCTCACCCCAACTCTCATTTGCCATTTTTTTCACCTCTTGCACCTTTCTCTTGACCTCCTGTCTCTTTCTTTTATACATCTCCCACTCAATTGCATTTTTTCCCTGCAAAAATCGTCCAAATGCCTCTCTCTTCTCTTTCACTAATACTCTTACTTCTTCATCCCACCACTCACTACCCTTTCTAATCAACCCACCTCCCACTCTTCTCATGCCACAAGCATCTTTTGCGCAATCCATCACTGATTCCCTAAATACATCCCATTCCTCCCCCACCCCCTTTACTTCCATTGTTCTCACCTTTTTCCATTCTGTACCCAGTCTCTCCTGGTACTTCCTCACACAGGTCTCCTTCTCAAGCTCACTTACTCTCACCACCCTCTTCACCCCAACATTCACTCTTCTTTTCTGAAAACCCATACAAATCTTCACCTTAGCCTCCACAAGATAATGATCAGACATCCCTCCAGTTGCACCTCTCAGCACATTAACATCCAAAAGTCTCTCTTTCGCACGCCTGTCAATTAACACGTAATCCAATGACGCTCTCTGGCCATCTCTCCTACTTACATAAGTATACTTATGTATATCTCGCTTTTTAAACCAGGTATTCCCAATCATCAGTCCTTTTTCAGCACATAAATCTACAAGCTCTTCACCATTTCCATTTACAACACTGAACACCCCATGTATACCAATTATTCCCTCAACTGCCACATTACTCACCTTTGCATTCAAATCACCCATCATTATGACCCGGTCTCGTGCATCAAAACCACTAACACACTCATTCAGCTGCTCCCAAAACACTTGCCTCTCTTGATCTTTCTTCTCATGCCCAGGTGCATATGCACCAATAATCACCCACCTCTCTCCATCAACTTTCAGTTTTACCCATATTAATCGAGAATTTACTTTCTTACACTCTATCACATACTCCCACAACTCCTGTTTCAGGAGTTTTGCTACTCCTTCCCTTGCTCTTGTCCTCTCACTAACTCCTGACTTTACTCCCCAGACATTCCCAAACCACTCTTCCCCTTTACCCATGAGCTTCGTTTCACTCAGAGTCAAAACATCCAGGTTCCTTTCCTCAAACATACTACCTATCTCTCCTTTTTTCACATCTTGGTTACATCCACACACATTTAGGCACCCCACTCTGAGCCTTCGAGGAGGATGAGCACTCCCCGCGTGACTCCTTCTTCTGTTTCCCATTTTAGAAAGTTAATACAAGGAGGGGAGGATTTCTGGCCCCCCGCTCCCGTCCCCTCTAGTCGCTTTCTACGACACGCGAGGAATACGTGGGAAGTATTCTTTCACCCCTATCCCCAGGGATAATATACATATATATATACATATACACATACACACACATACACATACATACGCACATATACACACACACACACATACATATATATACATATGAGAAATGTAAGAAACAATTTAGAAAACTGAAACTTCTAGCTTGAAATGAATGAAAAAAAAGAATGTCACATAATGGTTCAACCTCTGGCTATGGAAAAAAGGAAATGTATAATTTATTTACACAAACGTCAATAGCAGTTCTCATCAATTTAACCACTGTATCAATAAGCTTCAATGTCTAAGCTACATTTTTCTCCAATTTCACTATTTTCCTTCACATTTTCAATTGTGTCTGAAGGTTCTACTTCAAGAGTGATTGTTTTTCCAGTAAGGGTCTTCACATCTTGGTTACATCCACACACATTTAGGCACCCCACTCTGAGCCTTCGAGGAGGATGCTTTACTTGTGGTGCTGACTTCCCTCTTTAAATTTGATCGCCATTTCCCGCGTAGTGTGTGAGGTATATATATATATTTTTATTTTTGCTTTGTCGCTGTCTCCCGCGTTTGCGAGGTAGCGCAAGGAAACAGACGAAAGAAATGGCCCAACCCACCCCCATACACATGCCTTGATTCAATCCACTGACAGCACGTCAACCCCGGTATACCACATCGATCCAATTCACTCTATTCTTTGCCCTCCTTTCACCCTCCTGCATGTTCAGGCCCCGATCACACAAAATCTTTTTCACTCCATCTTTCCACCTCCAATTTGGTCTCCCTCTTCTCCTCGTTCCCTCCACCTCCGACACATATATCCTCTTGGTCAATCTTTCCTCACTCATTCTCTCCATGTGACCAAACCATTTCAAAACACCCTCTTCTGCTCTCTCAACCACGCTCTTTTTATTTCCACACATCTCTCTTACCCTTACGTTACTTACTCGATCAAACCACCTCACACCACACATTGTCCTCAAACATCTCATTTCCAGCACATCCATCCTCCTGCGCACAACTCTATCCATAGTCCACGCCTCGCAACCATACAACATTGTTGGAACCACTATTCCTTCAAACATACCCATTTTTGCTTTCCGATATAATGTTCTCGACTTCCACACATTCTTCAAGGCTCCCAGAATTTTCGCCCCCTCCCCCACCGTATGATCCACTTCCGCTTCCATGGTTCCATCCGCTGCCAGATCTACTCCCAGATATCTAAAACACTTCACTTCCTCCAGTTTTTCTCCATTCAAACTCACCTCCCAATTGACTTGACCCTCAACCCTACTGTACCTAATAACCTTGCTCTTATTCACATTTACTCTTAACTTTCTTCTTCCACACACTTTACCAAACTCAGTCACCAGCTTCTGCAGTTTCTCACATGAATCAGCCACCAGCGCTGTATCATCAGCGAACAACAACTGACTCACTTCCCAAGCTCTCTCATCCCCAACATACTTTATACTTGCCCCTCTTTCCAAAACTCTTGCATTTACCTCCCTAACAACCCCATCCATAAACAAATTAAACAACCATGGAGACATCACACACCCCTGCCGCAAACCTACATTCACTGAGAACCAATCACTTTCCTCTCTTCCTACACGTACACATGCCTTACATCCTCGATAAAAACTTTTCACTGCTTCTAACAACTTGCCTCCCACACCATATATTCTTAATACCTTCCACAGAGCATCTCTATCAACTCTATCATATGCCTTCTCCAGATCCATGAATGCTGCATACAAATCCATTTGCTTTTCTAAGTATTTCTCACATACATTCTTCAAAGCAAACACCTGATCCACACATCCTCTACCACTTCTGAAACCACACTGCTCTTCCCCAATCTGATGCTCTGTACATGCCTTCTCCCTCTCAATCAATATCCTCCCATATAATTTACCAGGAATACTCAACAAACTTATACCTCTGTAATTTGAGCACTCACTCTTATCCCCTTTGCCTTTGTACAATGGCACTATGCACGCATTCCGCCAATCCTCAGGCACCTCACCATGAGTCATACATACATTAAATAACCTTACCAACCAGTCAACAATACAGTCACCCCCTTTTTTAATAAATTCCACTGCAATACCATCCAAACCTGCTGCCTTGCCGGCTTTCATCTTCCGCAAAGCTTTTACTATCTCTTCTCTGTTTACCAAATCATTTTCCCTAACCCTCTCACTTTGCACACCACCTCGACCAAAACACCCTATATCTGCCACTCTATCATCAAACACATTCAACAAACCTTCAAAATACTCACTCCATCTCCTTCTCACATCACCACTACTTGTTCTCACCTCCACATTTGCGCCCTTCACTGAAGTTCTCATTTGCTCCCTTGTCTTACGCACTTTATTTACCTCCTTCCAGAACATCTTTTTATTCTCCTTAAAATTTAATGATACTCTCTCAACCCAACTCTCATTTGCCCTTTTTTCACCTCTTGCACCTTTCTCTTGACCTCCTGTCTCTTTCTTTTATACATCTCCCACTCAATTGCATTTTTTCCCTGCAAAAATCGTCCAAATGCCTCTCTCTTTTCTTTCACTAATACTCTTACTTCTTCATCCCATCACTCACTACCTTTTCTAGTCAACCCCCCTCCCAATCTTCTCATGCCACAAGCATCTATATATATATATATATATATATATATATATATATATATTGGAAAGGATCACAATTTTGCGCGTGATCAAGATATTCCTATGAGTTCACGGGGAAAATGAAACACGAAAAGTTCCCAAGTGCACTTTCGTGTAATAATCACATCATCAGGGGAGACACAAGAGAGAAAATAACAGCCAGTTGATATACATCGAAGAGACGAAGCTAGGGCGCCATTTGGTAAACATGTGATTGTCCAAAACATACAACGAGCGTTCATAAACTTATCATTTTACAAATCTTATCAACAATAAAGTTATCTAATTTGTACAGACCATCACTAATATTAAGATTATAATTCTTTGTGTATTTGATAATAGAAGATTCAATGATATTTCTCATGGTAATAGAGTTAGAGTTAACAACTGAGATGGCTTTACTCCAGTCAATACAATGATCATAGTTTTTAACATGATTAAACAAGGCATTTGATTCTTGTCCCATTCTTATACTATATTTATGTTGCTTAAGTCTAACAGAAAGATCCTTACCAGTCTGACCAATGCAATTTGGTTCAGGTATGTAGATGATGTTCTTTGTGTTTGGCCAACAAATGAAAATTTACAAATATTTCTCCCCTTACTTAACAATTTATTACCTTCGATCAAATTTACTGTAGAAAATGAAAATAATGGTATGTTACCATTTTCAGATTGCATGATCCATAGACAAGGAAACAAGTTTAAGTTTAGCATATACAGAAAACCCACCAATGTATGCTCATATATCCATTATTACTCATCTCAACATGACAGAGTTAAATTATCATCATTTCAATCTATGTTCCTAAGGGCATTACGTATTTGCAGTCCTGAGTTTATTGATGATGAGTTTGAGAAGATATATTCTATTGGATCTAAGTTAAAGTACCCTAGATCTTTCATTGATAAATCCCTTAAGTTAGCAAAGAAATCATTTTATGGAGTTGAGCCCAAACCTCCCATTGACACCAAGAATCCTTTAGTTCTCCCTTTTAATAATAATTTCACTTTGCTTCCCATGTTGCTTAAATCCTTTAATGTAAATGTTGCCTTTAGCAACAATAATACTATAAAGAATATCTTAATCAGGAATTCACCAGAAAATTCTCTTGGTTGCATCTATAAAGTTCCTTGTGGAAACTGATAAATTTTATGTTGGTCAGACTGGTAAGGATCTTTCTGTTAGACTTAAGCAACATAAATATAGTATAAGAACGGGACAAGAATCAAATGCCTTGCTTAATCATGTAAAAAAAACATTGTATTGACTGGAGTAACACCATCTCAGTTGTTAACTCTAACTCTACTACCAAGAGAAATATCACTGAATCTTCTATTATTAAATAGACAAAGAATTATAATCTTAATATTAGTGATGGTCTGTACAAATTAGATAACTTTATTGTTGAGAAGATTTGTAAAATGATAAGTTTATGAACGCTCGTTTAATGTTTTGGACAATCGCATGTTTACCAAATGGCGTCCCAGCTTCGTCTCTTCGATGTATATCAACTGATTGTTATATTTCTCTCTTGTGTCTCCCCTGATGATGTGATTATTACACGAAAGTGCACTTAGGAACTTCTCGTGTTTCATTTTCCCCGTGGACTCATAGATATTTTTTTTTCTTTTTTTTTTGCTTTGTCGCTGTCTCCCGCGTTTGCGAGGTAGCGCAAGGAAACAGACGAAAGAAATGGCCCAACCCACCCCCATACACATACCTTGATTCAATCCACTGACAGCACGTCAACCCCGGTATACCACATTGCTCCAATTCACTCTATTCTTTGCCCTCCTTTCACCCTCCTGCATGTTCAGGCCCCGATCACACAAAATCTTTTTCACTCCATCTTTCCACCTCCAATTTGGTCTCCCTCTTCTCCTAGTTCCCTCCACCTCCGACACATATATCCTCTTCGGTCAATCTTTCCTCACTCATTCTCTCCATGTGACCAAACCATTTCAAAACACCCTCTTCTGCTCTCTCAACCACGCTCTTTTTATTTCCACACATCTCTCTTACCCTTACGTTACTTACTCGATCAAACCACCTCACACCACACATTGTCCTCAAACATCTCATTTCCAGCACATCCATCCTCCTGCGCACAACTCTATCCATAGCCCACGCCTCGCAACCATACAACATTGTTGGAACCACTATTCCTTCAAACATACCCATTTTTGCTTTCCGAGATAATGTTCTCGACTTCCACACATTCTTCAAGGCTCCCAAAATTTTCGCCCCCTCCCCCACAGTATGATCCACTTCCGCTTCCATGGTTCCATCCGCTGCCAGATCCACTCCCAGATATCTAAAACACTTCACTTCCTCCAGTTTTTCTCCATTCAAACTCACCTCCCAATTGAATTGACCCTCAACCCTACTGTACCTAATAACCTTGCTCTTATTCACATTTACTCTTAACTTTCTTCTTCAACACACTTTACCAAACTCAGTCACCAGCTTCTGCAGTTTCTCACATGAATCAGCCACCAGCGCTGTATCATCAGCGAACAACAACTGACTCACTTCCCAAGCTCTCTCATCCCCAACAGACTTCATACTTGCCCCTCTTTCCAAAACTCTTGCATTCACCTCCCTAACAACCCCATCCATAAACAAATTAAACAACCATAGAGACATCACACACCCCTGCCGCAAACCTACATTCACTGAGAACCAATCACTTTCCTCTCTTCCTACACGTACGCATGCCTTACATCCTCGATAAAAACTTTTCACTGCTTCTAACAACTTGCCTCCCACACCATATATTCTTAAAACCTTCCACAGAGCATCTCTATCAACTCTACCATATGCTTTATCCAGATCCATAAATGCTACATACAAATCCATTTGTTTTTCTAAGTATTTCTCACATATATTCTTCAAAACGAACACCTGATCCACACATCCTCTACCACTTCTGAAACCACACTGCTCTTCCCCAATCTGATGCTCTGTACATGCCCTCACCCTCTCAATCAATACCCTCCCATATAATTTACCAGGAATACTCAACAAACTTATACCTCTGTAATTTGAGCACTCACTCTTATCCCCTTTGCCTTTCTACAATGACACTATGCAAGCATTCCGCCAATCCTCATGCACCTCACCATGAATCATACATACATTAAATAACCTTGCCAACCAGTCAACAATACAGTCACCCCCTTTTTTAATAAATTCCACTGCAATGGCATCCAAATCTGCTGCCTTGCCGGCTTTCATCTTCCGTAAAGCTTTTACTACCCCTTGCAATACAATCCAAATCTGCTGCCTTGCCGGCTTTCATCTTCCGTAAAGCTTTTACTACCTCTTCTCTATTTACCAAATCATTTTCCCTAACCCTGTCACTTTCCACACCACCTCGACCAAAACACCCTATATCTGCCACTCTATCATCAAACACATTCAACAAACCTTCAAAATACTCACTCCATCTCCTTCTCACATCACCACTACTTGTTATCACCTCCCCATTTGCGCCCTTCACTGAAGTTCCCATTTGCTCCCTTGTCTTACGCAATTTATTTACCTCCTTCCAAAACATCTTTTTATTCTCCCTGAAATTTGATGATACTCTCTCACCCCAACTCTCATTTGCCCTCTTTTTCACCTCTTGCACCTTTCTCTTGACCTCCTGTCTCTTTCTTTTTTATATCTCCCACTCATTTGCATCTTTTCCCTGCAAAAATCGTCCAAATGCCTCTCTCTTCTCTTTCACTAATAATCTTACTTCTTCATCCCACCACTCACTAACTTTTCTAATCAACCCACCTCCCACGCTTCTCATGCCACAAGCATCTTTTGCGCAAGCCATCACTCCTTCCCTAAATACATCCCATTCCTCCCCCACTCCCCTTACCTCCTTTGTTCTCACATTTTTCCATTCTGTACTCAGTCTCTCCTGGTACTTCCTCACACAAGTCTCCTTCCCAAGCTCACTTACTCTCATCACTCTCTTCACCCCAACATTCACTCTTCTTTTCTGAAACCCCCCACAAATCTTCACCTTAGCCTCCACAAGATAATAATAAGACATCCCTTCAGTTGCACCTCTCAGCACATTAACATCCAAAAGTCTCTCTTTCGTGCATCTATCAATTAACACGTAATCCAATAACGCTCTCTTGCCATCTCTCCTACTTCCATACGTATACTTATGTATATCTCGCTTTTTAAACCAGGTATTCCCAATCACCAGTCCTTTTTCAGCACATAAATCTACAAGCTCTTCACCAGTTCCATTTGCAACACTGAACACTCCATGTATACCAATTATTCCCTCAACTGCCACATTATTCACCTTTGCATTCAAATCACTCATCACTATAACCCGGTCTCGTGCATCAAAACCACTAACACACTCATTCAGCTGCTCCCAAAACACTTGCCTCTCATGATCTTTGTTCTCATGCCCAGGTGCATATGCACCAATAATCACCCTTCTCTCTCCATCAACTTTCAGTTTTACCCTATATTAATCTAGAATTTACTTTCTTACACTCTATCACATACTCCCACAACTCCTGATTCAGGAGTAGTGATACTCCTTCCCTTGCTCTCGTCCTCTCACTAACCCTAGACTTTACTCCCAAGACATTCCCAAACCACTCTTCCCCTTTACCCTTGAGCTTCGTTTCACTCAGAGGCAAAATATCCAGGTTCCTTTCTTCAAACAGACTACCTATCTCTCCTTTTTTCTCATCTTGGTTACATCCACACACATTTAGACACCCCAATATGAGCCTTCGAGGAGGATGAGCACTCCTTGCGTGACTCCTTCTTCTGTTTCCCCTTTTAGAAAGTTAAAATACAAGGAGGGGAGTGTTTCTGGCCCCCCGCTCCCGTCCCCTTTAGCCGCCTTCTACGACACGTGAGGAATGCGTGGGAAGTATTCTTTCTCCCATATCCCCAGGAATATATATATGTATATATATATATTTTTTTTCTTACTTTGTCGGTGTCTCCCGCGTTTGCGATGTAGCGCAAGGAAACAGACGAAAGAAATGGCCCAACCCACACCCATACACATGTATATACATACGTCCACACACGCAAATATACATACCTACACAGCTTTCCATGCTTTACCCTAGAAGCTTCACATGCCCTGATTCAACCCACTGACAGCACGTCAACCCCGGTATACCACATCGATCCAATTCACTCTATTCCTTGCCCTCCTTTCACCCTCCTGCAAATTCAGGCCCCGATCACACAAAATCTTTTTCACTCCATCTTTCCACCTCCAATTTGGTCTCCCACTTCTCGTTCCCTCCACCTCCGACACATATATCCTCTTGGTCAATCTTTCCTCACTCATTCTCTCCATGTTCCCAAACCATTTCAAAACACCCTCTTCTGCTCTCTCAACCACGCTCTTTTTATTTCCACACATCTGTCTTACCCTTTCGTTATTTAATCGATCAAACCACCTCACACCACACATTGTCCTCAAACATCTCATTTCCAGCACATCCATCCTCCTGCGAACAACTCTATCCATAGGCCACGCCTCGGAACCATACAACATTGTTGGAACCACTATTCCTTCAAACATACCCATTTTTGCTTTCCGAGATAATGTTCTCGACTTCCACACATTCTTCAAGGCTCCCAGAATTTTCGCCCCCTCCCCCACCCTTGATCCACTTCCGGTTCGATGGTTCCATTCGCTCCCAAATCCACTCCCAGATATCTAAAACACTTCACTTCCTCCAGTTTATCTCCATTCAAACTTACCTCCCAATTGACTTGACCCTCAACCCTACTGTACCTAATAACCTTGCTCTTATTCACATTTACTCTTAACTTTCTTCTTTCACACACTTTACCAAACTCAGTCACCAGCTTCTGCAGTTTCTCACATGAATCAGCCACCAGCGCTGTATCATCAGCGAACAACAACTGACTCACTTCCCAAGCTCTCTCATCCCCAACAGACTTCATACTTGCCCCTCTTACCAAAACTCTTGCATTCACCTCCCTAACAACCCCATCCATAAACAAATTAAACAACCATTGAGACATCACACACCCCTGCCGCAAACCTACATTCACTGAGAACCAATCACTTTCCTCTCTTCCTACACGTACACATGCCTTACATCATCGATAAAAACTTTTCACTGCTTCTAACAGCTTGCCTCCCACACCATATATTCTTAATACCTTCCACAGAGCATCTCTATCAACTCTATCATATGCCTCTCCAGATCCATAAATGCTACATACAAATCCATTTGCTTTTCTAAGTATTTCTCACATACATTCTTCAAAGCAAACACCTGATCCACACATCCTCTACCACTTCTGAAACCACACTGCTCTTCCCCAATCTGATGCTCTGTACATGCCTTCTCCCTCTCAATCAATACCCTCCCATATAATTTACCAGGAATACTCAACAAACTTATACCTCTGTAATTTGAGCACTCACTCTTATCCCCTTTGCCTTTGTACAATGGCACTATGCACGCATTCCGCCAATCCTCAGGCACCTCACCATGAGTCATACATACATTAAATAACCTTACCAACCAGTCAATAATACAGTCACCCCCTTTTTTAATAAATTCCACTGCAATACCATCCAAACCTGCCGCCTTGCCGGCTTTCATCTTCCGCAAAGCTTTTACTACCTCTTCTCTGTTTACCAAATCATTTTCCCTAACCCTCTCACTTTGCACACCACCTCGACCAAAACACCCTATATCTGCCACTCTATCATCAAACACATTCAACAAACCTTCAAAATACTCACTCCATCTCCTTCTCACATCACCACTACTTGTTATCACCTCCCCATTAGCGCCCTTCACTTAAGTTCCCATTTGCTCCCTTGTCTTACGCACTTTATTTACCTCCTTCCAGAACATCTTTTTATTCTCCATAAAATTTAATGATACTCTCTCCCCCCAACTCTCATTTGTCCTCTTTTTCACCTCTTGCACCTTTCTCTTGACCTCCTGTCTCTTTCTTTTATACATCTCCCACTCAATTGCATTTTTTCCCTGCAAAAATCGTCCAAATGCCTCTCTCTTCTCTTTCACTAATAATCTTACTTCTTCATCCCACCAATCACTACCCTTTCTAATCAACCCACCTCCCACTCTTCTCATGCCACAAGCATCTTTTGCGCAATCCATCACTGCTTCTCTAAATACATCCCATTCCTCCTCCACTCCCCTTACTTCCATTGTTCTCAACTTTTTCCATTCTGTACTCATTCTCTCCTGGTACTTCCTCACACAAGTCTCCTTCCCAAGCTCACTTACTCTCACCACCCTCTTCACCCCAACATTCACTCTTCTTTTCTGAAAACCCATACAAATCTTCACCTTAGCCTCCACAAGATAATGATCAGACATCCCTCCAGTTGCACCTCTCAGCACATTAACATCCAAAAGTCTCTCTTTCGCGCGCCTGTCAATTAACACGTAATCCAATAACGCTCTCTGGCCATCTCTCCTACTTCCATACGTATACTTAAACCAGGTATTCCCAATCAACAGTCCTTTTTCAGCACATAAATCTACAAGCTCTTCACCATTTCCATTTCCAACACTGAACACCCCATGTATACCAATTATTCCCTCAACTGCCACATTACTCACCTTTGCATTCAAATCACCCATCACTATAACCCGGTCTCGTGCATCAAAACCACTAACACACTCATTCAGCTGCTCCCAAAACACTTGCCTCTCATGATCTTTCTCCTCATGCCCAGGTGCATATGCACCAATAATCACCCATCTCCCTCCATCAACTTTCAGTTTTACCTATATTAATCGAGAATTTACTTTCTTACATTCTATCACATACTCCCACAACTCCTGTTTTAGGAGTACTGCTACTCCTTCACATGCTCTTGTCCTCTCACTAACCCCTGACTTTACTCCGAAGACATTCCCAAGCCACTCTTCCCCTTAACCCTTAATCTTCGTTTCACTCAGAGCCAAAACATCCAGGTTCCTTTCCTCAAACATACTACCTATCTCTCCTTTTTTCACATCTTGGTTACATCCACATACATCTAGACACCCCAGTCTGAGCCTTCGAGGAGGATGAGCACTCCCCGCGTGACTCCTTCTGTTTCCCATTTTAGAAAGTTAGAAAAATACAAGGAGGGGAGGATTTCTGGCCCCCCGCTCCCGTCCCCTCCCGTCGCCTTCTACGACACGCGAGGAATGCGTGGGAAGTATTCTTTCACCCCTATCCCCAGGGATAATATATATATATATATATATATATATATATATATATATATATATATATATATATATATATATATATATATATATATATATATATATATATATATATATGAAGTCTGTTGGGGATGAGAGAGCTTGGGAAGTGAGTCAGTTGTTGTTCGCTGATGATACAGCGCTGGTGGCTGATTCATGTGAGAAACTGCAGAAGCTGGTGACTGAGTTTGGTAAAGTGTTTGGAAGAAGAAAGTTAAGAGTAAATGTGAATAAGAGCAAGGTTATTAGGTACAGTAGGGGTGAGGGTCAAGTCAATTGGGAGGTGAGTTTGAATGGAGAAAAACTGGAGGAAGTGAAGTGTTTTAGATATCTGGGAGTGGATCTGTCAGCGGATGGAACCATGGAAGCGGAAGTGGATCATAGGGTGGGGGAGGGGGCGAAAATTTTGGGAGCCTTGAAAAATGTGTGGAAGTCGAGAACATTATCTCGGAAAGCAAAAATGGGTATGTTTGAAGGAATAGTGGTTCCAACAATGTTGTATGGTTGCGAGGCGTGGGCTATGGATAGAGATGTGCGCAGGAGGATGGATGTGCTGGAAATGAGATGTTTGAGGACAATGTGTGGTGTGAGGTGGTTTGATCGAGTGAGTAACGTAAGGGTAAGAGAGATGTGTGGAAATAAAAAGAGCGTGGTTGAGAGAGCAGAAGAGGGTGTTTTGAAATGGTTTGGGCACATGGAGAGAATGAGTGAGGAAAGATTGACCAAGAGGATATATGTGTCGGAGGTGGAGGGAACGAGGAGAAGAGGGAGACCAAATTGGAGGTGGAAAGATGGAGTGAAAAAGATTTTGTGTGATCGGGGCCTGAACATGCAGGAGGGTGAAAGGAGGGCAAGGAATAGAGTGAATTGGAGCGATGTGGTATACAGGGGTTGACGTGCTAGCACGTCAGTGGATTGAATCAAGGCATGTGAAGCGTCTGGGGTAAACCATGGAAAGCTGTGTAGGTATGTATATTTGCGTGTGTGGACGTATGTACATGTGTATGGGGGGGGGGGGTTGGGCCATTTCTTTCGTCTGTTTCCTTGCGCTACCTCGCAAACGCGGGAGACAGCGACAAAGTATAAAAAAAAAAAAAAAAAAAAAAAATATATATATATATATATATATATATATATATATATACATATATATATATACATACACATACATACGCACATATACACACACACACATATACATATATATACATATGAAAAATGTAAGAAATAATTTAGAAAACTGAAACTTCTAGCTTGAAATGAAATGAAAAAAATGAATGTCACATAATGGTTCAACCTCTGGCTATGGAAAAGGGAAATGTATAATTTATTTACACAAACGTCAATAGTAGTTCTCATCAATTTAACCACTGTATCAATAAGCTTCAATGTCTAAGGTACATTTTTTCCAATTTCACTATTTTCTTGTCAAAGCACCATGTATGAAAACTATCACTCCAGTAACACAACTATAAACATTTACTTCCCCTTTAAAAAAGTTCTGAGGAAGTCTGACTCGATACACTGCGGGACACTCTACCACCTGGCGAGGTTTGTGTTGCAATGGTTCTTGATTCACAAACGTAGTAGCATCACTGGTGGGCGGAAGAACATTTTTGTAACCACAGCAAGGATCACAGTCCGTGCAACTCCATTATGATGGTTCTTCTCATGACGCGACGCTTAAGCTGTGACCATGGTTGAGAGCAGCCATTCATAGATTTCCAGCTGATGTGTTTCGGCTTTTGAGGGTTCAAACGGTAGCAAACGTTCTGACGTACCACCAGTCTCGATCGGATCTTAAGCCTTGACTGTCGGGTGGGTTCGCAGCACATGCGTCGCTGTGGGCATCGTAGTAGTAGGTGTTGATGGAGAACACGCCAGGTCGGGAGCCTCATAGGAGCCATCATGTGCATGTTTAAATTTCATATTCACCCTCTGAGCCGAAGGCGATGATTTCTTCGAAGACGTTTCTCTGGAAGTAACGTCTTGAAACTCCACGTTTCCCTTGCTGCCAGGGTAGCTTCGTGAAGCTCAACGTATCCCTCGCTGCCGAGGGATATATATATATATATATATATATATATATATATATATATATATATATATATATATATATATATATATATATATATATATATATATATAAAGCCAAAATATATTTCGCCGAGCGCTAGTCATCCCTGGCTCCGGCTTCGCAGGCGGGGAGGGGAGGCGGGCCACTCACTAGTTTAGCCTACGGCTACGGCTGGAAGACTGGTGTAGCTTATATATATTTCTTTCTTTCAAACTATTCGCCATTTCCCGCATTAGCGAGGTAGCGTTAAGAACAGAGGACTGGGCCTTTGAGGGAATACCCTCACCTGGCCCAATTCTCTGTTCCTTCTTTTGGAAAATTGAAAAAAAAAACCGAGAGGGGAGGATTTCCAGCCCCCCGCTCCCTCCCCTTTTAGTCGCCTTCTACGACACGCAGGGAATACGTGGGAAGTATTCTTAATCCCCTATCCCCAGGGACATATATATATATATATATATATATATATATATATATATATATATATATATATATATATATATATATATATATATATATATATATATATATATATATGTATATATATAAATATATATATATATATATATATATATATATATATATATATATATATATATATATATAAATTTTTTTTTTCTTTTTTTTTTTTTGCTTTGTCGCTGTCTCCCGCGTTTGCGAGGTAGCGCAAGGAAACAGACGAAAGAAATGGCCCAACCTCCCCCCCATACACATGTACATACGTCCACACACGCAAATATACATACCTACACAGCTTTCCATGGTTTACCCCAGACGCTTCACATGCCTTGATTCAATCCACTGACAGCACGTCAACCCCTGTATACCACATCGCTCCAATTCACTCTATTCCTTGCCGCAAACCTATATTCACTGAGAACCAATCACTTTCCTCTCTTCCTACACGTACACATGCCTTACATCATCGATAAAAACTTTTCACTGCTTCTAACAACTTGCCTCCCACACCATATATTCTTAATACCTTCCACAGAGCATCTCTATCAACTCTATCATATGCCTTCTCCAGATCCATAAATGCTACATACAAATCCATTTGCTTTTCTAAGTATTTCTCACATACATTCATCAAAGCAAACACCTGATCCACACATCCTCTACCACTTCTGAAACCACACTGCTCTTCCCCAATCTGATGCTCTGTACATGCCTTCACCCTCTCAATCAATATCCTCCCATATAATTTACCAGGAATACTCAACAAACTTATACCTCTGTAATTTGAGCACTCACTCTTATCCCCTTTGCCTTTGTACAATAGCACTATGCACGCATTCCGCCAATCCTCAGGCACCTCACCATGAGTCATACATACATTAAATAACCTTACCAACCAGTCAACAATACAGTCACCCCCTTTTTTAATAAATTCCACTGCAATACCATCCAAACCTGCTGCCTTGCCGGCTTTCATCTTCTGCAAAGCTTTTACTACCTCTTCTCTGTTTACCAAATCATTTTCCCTAACCCTCTCACTTTGCACACCACCTCGACCAAAACACCCTATGTCTGCCACTCTATCATCAAACACATTCAACAAACCTTCAAAATACTCATTCCATCTCCTTCTCACATCACCACTACTTGTTATCACCTCCCCATTTGCGCCCTTCACTGAAGTTCCCATTTGCTCCCTTGTCTTACGCACTTTATTTACCTCCTTCCAGAACATCTTTTTATTCTCCCTAAAATTTAATGATACTCTCTCACCCCAACTCTCATTTGCCATTTTTTTCACCTCTTGCACCTTTCTCTTGACCTCCTGTCTCTTTCTTTTATACATCTCCCACTCAATTGCATTTTTTCCCTGCAAAAATCGTCCAAATGCCTCTCTCTTCTCTTTCACTAATACTCTTACTTCTTCATCCCACCACTCACTACCCTTTCTAATCAACCCACCTCCCACTCTTCTCATGCCACAAGCATCTTTTGCGCAATCCATCACTGATTCCCTAAATACATCCCATTCCTCCCCCACTCCCCTTACTTCCATTGTTCTCAACTTTTTCCATTCTGTACTCAGTCTCTCCTGGTACTTCCTCACACAAGTCTCCTTCTCAAGCTCACTTACTCTCACCACCCTCTTCACCCCAACATTCACTCTTCTTTTCTGAAAACCCATACAAATCTTCACCTTAGCCTCCACAAGATAATGATCAGACATCCCTCCAGTTGCACCTCTCAGCACATTAACATCCAAAAGTCTCTCTTTCGCGCGCCTGTCAATTAACACGTAATCCAATATCGCTCTCTGGCTATCTCTCCTACTTACATAAGTATACTTATGTATATCTCGCTTTTTAAACCAGGTATTCCCAATCATCAGTCCTTTTTCAGCACATAAATCTACAAGCTCTTCACCATTTCCATTTCCAACACTGAACACCCCATGTATACCAATTATTCCCTCAACTGCCACATTACTCACCTTTGCATTCAAATCACCCATCACTATAACCCGGTCTCGTGCATCAAAACCACTAACACACTCATTCAGCTGCTCCCAAAACACTTGCCTTTCATGATCTTTCTTCTCATGCCCAGGTGCATATGCACCAATAATCACCCATCTCTCTCCATCAACTTTCAGTTTTACCCATATTAATCGAGAATTTACTTTCTTGCACTCTATCACATACTCCCACAACTCCTGTTTCAGGAGTATTGCTACTCCTTCCCTTGCTCTTGTCTTCTCACTAACCCCTGACTTTACTCCCGAGACATTCCCAAACCACTCCATTTTTTCATTGCATTTCAAGCTAGAATTTTCAGTTTTCAAAATTGTTTCTTACATTTTTTAAATGTATATATATGTATGTGTGTGTGTGTGTATATGTGCGTATGTATGTGTGTGTGTATGTGTATATATATATATATATATATATATATATATATATATATATATATATATATATATATATATATATATATATATATATATATGTATATTATCCCTGGGGATAGGGGTGAAAGAATACTTCCCACGCATTCCTCGAGTGTCGTAGAAAGCGACTAGAGGGGACGGGAGCGGGGGGCCAGAAATCCTCCCCTCCTTGTATTTTTTTTAACCTTCTAAAATGGGAAACAGAAGAAGGAGTCACGCGGGGAGTGCTCATCCTCCTCGAAGGCTCAGATTGGGGTGCCTAAATGTGTGTGGATGTAACCAAGATGTGAAAAAAGGAGAGATAGGTAGTATGTTTGAGGAAAGGAACCTGGATGTTTTGGCTCTGAGTGAAACGAAGCTCAAGGGTAAAGGGGAAGATATATATATATATATATATATATATATATATATATATATATATATATATATATATATATATATATATATATATATATATTTATTCTTATATTTATTTATTATACTTTGTCGCTGTCTCCCGCGTTTGCGAGGTAGCGCAAGGAAACAGACGAAAGAAATGGCCCAACCCCCCCCCATACCCCCCATACACATGTATATACATACGTCCACACACGCAAATATACATACCTACACAGCTTTCCATGGCTTACCCCAGACGCTTCACATGCCTTGATTCAATCCACTGACAGCACGTCAACCCCGGTATACCACATCGCTCCAATTCACTCTATTCCTTGCCCTCCTTTCACCCTCCTGCATGTTCAGGCCCCGATCACACAAAATCTTTTTCACTCCATCTTTCCACCTCCAATTTGGTCTCCCTCTTCTCCTTGTTCCCTCCACCTCCGACACATATATCCTCTTGGTCAATCTTTCCTCACTCATCCTCTCCATGTGCCCAAACCACTTCAAAACACCCTCTTCTGCTCTCTCAACCACGCTCTTTTTATTTCCACACATCTCTCTTACCCTTACGTTACTTACTCGATCAAACCACCTCACACCACACATTGTCCTCAAACATCTCATTTCCAGCACATCCATCCTCCTGCGCACAACTCTATCCATAGCCCACGCCTCGCAACCATACAACATTGTTGGAACCACTATTCCTTCAAACATACCCATTTTTGCTTTCCGAGATAATGTTCTCGACTTCCACACATTCTTCAAGGCTCACAGAATTTTCGCCCCCTCCCCCACCCTATGATCCACTTCCGCTTCCATGGTTCCATCCGCTGCCAGATCCATATATACATATATGATACAGCGCTGGTGGCTGATTCATGTGAGAAACTGCAGAAGCTGGTGACTGAGTTTGGTAAAGTGTGTGGAAGAAGAAAGTTAAGAGTAAATGTGAATAAGAGCAAGGTTATTAGGTACAGTAGGGTTGAGGGTCAAGTCAATTGGGAGGTGAGTTTGAATGGAGAAAAACTGGAGGAAGTGAAGTGTTTTAGATATCTGGGAGTGGATCTGTCAGCGGATGGAACCATGGAAGCGGAAGTGGATCATAGGGTGGGGGAGGGGGCGAAAATTTTGGGAGCCTTGAAAAATGTGTGGAAGTCGTGAACATTATCTCGGAAAGCAAAAATGGGTATGTTTGAAGGAATAGTGGTTCCAACAATGTTGTATGGTTGCGAGGCGTGGGCTATGGATAGAGTTGTGCGCAGGAGGATGGATGTGCTGGAAATGAGATGTTTGAGGACAATGTGTGGTGTGAGGTGGTTTGATCGAGTAAGTAACGTAAGGGTAAGAGAGATGTGTGGAAATAAAAAGAGCGTGGTTGAGAGAGCAGAAGAGGGTGTTTTGAAATGGTTTGGGCACATGGAGAGAATGAGTGAGGAAAGATTGACCAAGAGGATATATGTGTCGGAGGTGGAGGGAACGAGGAGAAGAGGGAGACCAAATTGGAGGTGGAAAGATGGAGTGAAAAAGATTTTGTGTGATCGGGGCCTGAACATGCAGGAGGGTGAAAGGAGGGCAAGGAATAGAGTGAATTGGAGCGATGTGGTATACAGGGGTTGACGTGCTGTCAGTGGATTGAATCAAGGCATGTGAAGCGTCTGGGGTAAACCATGGAAAGCTGTGTAGGTATGTATATTTGCGTGTGTGGACGTGTGTATGTACATGTGTATGGGGGGGGGGGGTTGGGCCATTTCTTTCGTCTGTTTCCTTGCGCTACCTCGCAAACGCGGGAGACAGCGACAAAGTATAAAAAAAAAAAAAAAAAAAATATATATATATATATATATTATATATACATATATATATATATATATATGTATATATTTCTTGTCAAAAACACCATGCATGAAAACTATCACTCCAGTAACACAACTATAAACATTTACTTCCCCTTTAAAAGTTCTGGGGAAGTCTGTCTCGATACACTGCGGCGGGGCGACGCGACGCTGACACAATCACTGTCACAATATCACTTCTGCCTCCTCAAGTCAATCTCTCAGGCACAGTGCAGGCCTTCACCGTCGAAATCGGTCTTCCCTTCAGACGTCTTATCGATGTCTCTGCTCTCGAACTTTTAAATCTGATGCCATTCTGTCTGGAGCTCTGTTCCTCACCTGAGGTGTCCTGGTTATTACGAGTCGGTGTTGGGTTCGGCACACTCCCCTCGAAGACGACTAGTAAACTTTAGAATTATTGCATTTCTTCGTATGTAGAAATAGTGCAGGTTCTTTGCAGTATGAGCCACTAACAGCACTGTTGCCATTGAAACTTTTTCTCGGACAACCAAGAAAATAGTGAAGTTGGAAAAAAAATGTAGCTTAGACATTGAAGCTTATTGATACAGTGGTGAAATTGATGAGAACTGCTATTGACGTTTGTGTGAATAAATTGTACATTTCCTTTCCATAGCCAGAGGTTGAACCATTATGTGACATTCATTTTTTTCATTCATTTCAAGCTAAAAGTTTGTTTTCTAAATTGTTTCTTACATTTTTCATATGTATATATATGTATGTGTGTGTGTGTGTGTGTGTGTGTGCGTGTGTGTGTGTGTGTGTGTGTGTGTGTGTGTATGTATATATATATGTATATTATCCCTGGGGATAGGGGTGAAAGAATACTTCCCACGTATTCCTCGCGTGTCGTAGAAAGCGACTAGAGGGGACGGGAGCGGGGGGCCGGAAATCCTCCCCTCCTTGTATTAACTTTCTAAAATGGGAAACAGAAGAAGGAGTCACGCGGGGAGTGATCATCCTCCTCGAAGACTCAGAGTGGGGTGCCTAAATGTGTGTGGATGTAACCAAGATGTGAAAAAAGGAGAGATAGGTAGTATGTTTGAGGAAAGGAACCTAGATGTTTTGGCTCTGAGTGAAACGAAGCTCAAGGGTAAAGGGAAGAGTGGTTTGGAAATGTCTGGGGAGTGAAGTCAGGGGTTAGTGAGAGGACAAGAGCAAGGGAAGGAGTAGCAATACTCCTGAAACAGGAGTTGTGGGAGTATGTGATAGAATGTAAGAAAGTAAATTCTCGATTAATATGGGTAAAATTGAAAGTTGATGGAGAGAGGTGGGTGATTATTGGTGCATATGCACCTGGGCATGAGAAGAAAGATCATGAGAGGCAAGTGTTTTGGGAGCAGCTGAATGAGTGTGTTAGCGGTTTTGATGCACGAGACCGGGTTATAGTGATGGGTGATTTGAATGCAAAGGTGAGTAATATGGCAGTTGAGGGAATAATTGGTATGCATGGGGTGTTCAGTGTTGTAAATGGAAATGGTGAAGAGCTTGTAGATTTATGTGCTGAAAAAGGACTGATGATTGGGAATACCTGGTTTAAAAAGCGAGATATACATAAGTATACTTATGTAAGTAGGAGAGATGGCCAGAGAGCGTTATTGGATTACGTGTTAATTGACAGGCGTGCGAAAGAGAGACTTTTGGATGTTAATGTGCTGAGAGGTGCAACTGGAGGGATGTCTGATCATTATCTTGTGGAGGCTAAGGTGAAGATTAGTATGGGTTTTCAGAAAAGAGGAGTGAATGTTGGGGTGAAGAAGGTGGTGAGAGTAAGTGAGCTTGGGAAGGAGACCTGTGTGGGGAAGTACCAGGAGAGACTGTGTACAGAATGGAAAAAGGTGAGAACAATGGAAGTAAGGGGAGTGGGGGAGGAATGGGATGTATTTAGGGAATCAGTGATGGATTGCGCAAAAGATGCTTGTGGCATGAGAAGAGTGGGAGGTGGGCTGTTTAGAAAGGGTAGTGAGTGGTGGCATGAAGAAGTAAGAGTATTAGTGAAAGAGAAGAGAGAGGCATTTGGACGATTTTTGCAGGGAAAAAATGCAATTGAGTGGGAGAAGTATAAAAGAAAGAGACAGGAGGTCAAGAGAAAGGTGCAAGAGGTGAAAAAAAAGGGCAAATGAGAGTTGGGGTGAGAGACTATCAGTAAATTTTAGGGAGAATAAAAAGATGTTCTGGAAGGAGGTAAATAGGGTGCGTAAGACAAGGGAGCAAATGGGAACTTCAGTGAAGGGCGTAAATGGGGAGGTGATAACAAGTAGTGGTGATGTGAGAAGGAGATGGAATGAGTATTTTGAAGGTTTGTTGAATGTGTCTGATGACAGAGTGGCAGATATAGGGTGTTTTGGTCGAGGTGGTGTGCAAAGTGAGAGGGTTAGGGAAAATGATTTGGTAAACAGAGAAGAGGTAGTAAAAGCTTTGCGGAAGATGAAAGCCGGCAAGGCAGCAGGTTTGGATGGTATTGCAGTGGAATTTATTAAAAAAGGGGGTGACTGTATTGTTGACTGGTTGGTAAGGTTATTTAATGTATGTATGACTCATGGTGAGGTGCCTGAGGATTGGCGGAGTGCGTGCATAGTGCCATTGTACAAAGGCAAAGGGGATAAGAGTGAGTGCTCAAATTACAGAGGTATAAGTTTGTTGAGTATTCCTGGTAAATTATATGGGAGGGTATTGCATGAGAGGGTGAAGGCATGTACAGAGCATCAGATTGGGGAAGAGCAGTGCGGTTTCAGAAGTGGTAGAGGATGTGTGGATCAGGTGTTTGCTTTGAAGAATGTATGTGAGAAATACTTAGAAAAGCAAATGGATTTGTATGTAGCATTTATGGATCTGGAGAAGGCATATGATAGAGTTGATAGAGATGCTCTGTGGAAGGTATTAAGAATATATGGTGTGGGAGGCAAGTTGTTAGAAGCAGTGAAAAGTTTTTATCGAGGATGTAAGGCATGTGTACGTGTAGGAAGAGAGGAAAGTGATTGGTTCTCAGTAAATGTAGGTTTGCGGCAGGGGTGTGTGATGTCTCCATGGTTGTTTAATTTGTTTATGGATGGGGTTGTTAGGGAGGTAAATGCAAGAGTCCTGGAAAGAGGGGCAAGTATGAAGTCTGTTGGGGATGAGAGAGCTTGGGAAGTGAGTCAGTTGTTGTTCGCTGATGATACAGCGCTGGTGGCTGATTCATGTGAGAAACTGCAGAAGCTGGTGACTGAGTTTGGTAAAGTGTGTGGAAGAAGAAAGTTAAGAGTAAATGTGAATAAGAGCAAGGTTATTAGGTACAGTAGGGTTGAGGGTCAAGTCAATTGGGAGGTGAGTTTGAATGGAGAAAAACTGGAGGAAGTGAAGTGTTTTAGATATCTGGGAGTGGATCTGTCAGTGGATGGAACCATGGAAGCGGAAGTGGATCATAGGGTGGGGGAGGGGGCGAAAATTTTGGGAGCCTTGAAAAATGTGTGGAAGTCGAGAACATTATCTCGGAAAGCAAAAATGGGTATGTTTGAAGGAATAGTGGTTCCAACAATGTTGTATGGTTGCGAGGCGTGGGCTATGGATAGAGTTGTGCGCAGGAGGATGGATGTGCTGGAAATGAGATGTTTGAGGACAATGTGTGGTGTGAGGTGGTTTGATCGAGTAAGTAACGTAAGGGTAAGAGAGATGTGTGGAAATAAAAAGAGCGTGGTTGAGAGAGCAGAAGAGGGTGTTTTGAAATGGTTTGGGCACATGGAGAGAATGAGTGAGGAAAGATTGACCAAGAGGATATATGTGTCGGAGGTGGAGGGAACGAGGAGAAGAGGGAGACCAAATTGGAGGTGGAAAGATGGAGTGAAAAAGATTTTGTGTGATCGGGGCCTGAACATGCAGGAGGGTGAAAGGAGGGCAAGGAATAGAGTGAATTGGAGCGATGTGGTATACAGGGGTTGACGTGCTGTCAGTGGATTGAATCAAGGCATGTGAAGCGTCTGGGGTAAACCATGGAAAGCTGTGTAGGTATGTATATTTGCGTGTGTGGACGTGTGTATGTACCTGTGTATGGGGGGGGGGGGTTGGGCCATTTCTTTCGTCTGTTTCCTTGCGTTACCTCGCAAACGCGGGAGACAGCGACAAAGTATAAAAAAAAAAAAAAAAAAAAAATATGTATATATATATATATATATATATATATATATATATATATATATATATATATATATATATATATATATATATATATATATATATATATATATATATATAACCATTAGATTTTACCCAATCAAGAAAAGTGTACTTAGCGTCCAGAGTATGTTACCAGGGAAGCTTTCTCTGTCTATGAAGACTACGGCATATTTACTAGGTGAGTGGGTCGAGGAGATCAAAGGCTCCCAACGGTATTCCGTAAGAGGTTGGTCCACAGACTGAAGTATGTATGCAGTGCGGTAGGGTAACTTGCACAGACTTCATAAAGCAATGCTCTCATGGAGTAAACACTTTATGGAAAGAGTAGGAAAGTGTGGATCGTGTTGATCGGTTTACACTTACAGACAATGAAAAAGTCATATTTTCAGGATGTCCTAAACCGCATGGTGTTATAGGATTTCTGACACTTGTAGTAACACCAGATGGAAGCTATTCAGGACAATAAGAAAGACTATTATTTCGAAAGAATGTATTTGCTCGGCCCATCACTTGTCATTAGCCATTCTTAAATTATCCCAGTATGTTGACCCTTGTTAATAATTAATCAATCATCACTTGCCATTAGCCAATCTTAAATTATCCCAGTATGTTGATCCTTGTGATCAGTCATCTTGTGATTTCTGTTTGCAGTCCATCACATCGCTCACTCATGTCAACACTTAATCACTTATGGCAGGTTCATTTTCACAGTCTGATAATCACATCACATCGCACTGTGTTCACTGCTACGGGACAGTGAACGGGAGTCTGCATTTAAAGGTGACCTGTTATAGCCTTGTGTGATTACTTCTGTCACACTCTATGGATCTGGGTTCAATCCAGCCCTGTTTGCAGTTGGAGAATCTATCTCTGCAGTGTAGTATCTGTCATAACCCGGGAAACCATTACCCCGGACCAACATTAACTGTTCCACTTCATTAGGATGAACTTCAGCCTAAAAGGCAGGGCACAGCAGCACTAAAGGGTTTTGGGCTAAGAAATACCTGCAATTTTTGGTATATTTTTCAGGTGAAGAGGTTTCCTTAAATGATTTCGTATAAGCAGTATATTTCATGTATGTTGGAGGGTCGTTAAAGCCTGTAATCAAACATCTAAAGATTCTGTGATAATTGAATTCGTATCTATTAGGTAACCGTTGGCTTGGGGAAACATTATGACACAATTTCCATGACTATATCACGCACACAAGTATTTCATTACGTAATGATTCAATTTTAGAAATTGTTTTTTGGGCTAAAAAATGCGCTGAACACATGTAATTTTCAGTATTCATTTCATGTGATTAGAATTCCTTCAGAAACTTAGTATAATGACTATTTTTCATTCTGAATGCGAATCTGAGGTTGAAAAGTTGCTTAGGGGTCAATAAGAGTGATACCACCTTGTAAGACGTTTCAAAAGGAAGAAGAACCAGGATGTTGTATATTCCCCGAAATAATGACTTATTCGATCCAATTACTCATCAAAAATGCTAGTTAAGCTAAATTAGTGAAAAAACTACGAAGGTGAAAGGCAATTTCGGAGTAGGTTGGACAGGCTCGGCTTTGGAGCGAGGTCGTGCCCTGAAGGAAGGTGCGACCATTACTTCTGCTGGTGTGAACCTTTCCAGCGACAGATCGTCTCATTAGATACAGAGGTCACATAATAGGCACATGCTTTTATAATCCGTCCAATCACCATCTCTACCGTGTTAACTAGGCTCGATTATTTGTTTTTGATATATAGTTTACTTGTCCTCTTTAAGGCTGAATGACGTGGGAAAAAGAGCTCACCAGATTCTTTCTATATTTGCCAGCTGTAAGGTCGACATCTGCAACACAGAATCCCCGATATTCACGGCTCGGGTGGTACAGAAGTCGGCTTGAATAATGAGGCAGGTGATGCGTGCAACAAAAAACGTGGCTGAGAGCTCCCGGTATTGGAAAATGGAGGATCAGAGAAGGTAGACAGAGAGGAGTCGATGGCTCAGTAGAGAGCAGACTGGAGAGCGAGGTATAATGATGGCTCGGTAGTGAACAGACAGGAGTGGCAGGTGACAAATAAACTGAAAGAGAAGATTGGGGATGAGACGATGTGGAGGTCTTGATGGTGAAAGGGTAAGAAGAGAGAAATGATAGATAAAGAAAAGGAGGAGGAACCAAAGACGAAGAAAGGGAAAACGAAAAGAGAGAAATGATAGATAAAGAAAAGGAGGAGAATCAAAGACGAAGAGAGGGAAAACAAAAGAGAGAAGAAAGTAAAAAAAAGAAGAAGGAAAGGAAGTAACGGAGAAAAAGAAAGGAGAGACAACAACAAAAATGTTCTTACTGGTTGCCTTTGCTGCCAACAGCTTCGTGTAATTCATTTCTTACCTTTATCACTTGCAGAGTCTCATTTCTTGTTTCATATCATCACAAGTATTATTTCATTACTTTCCTTCATTCATAAATACCTTTGCCTCATTTTCTCCCGTTATTGACTAACATTTTCTCTTCACCTCTTCCCTCCCTTCACTCTTCCTTCTTCTTAGTCTGTTGCTTCACTCAAAACTTTTTTCCCTTAAAGTTTTCCTTCTTTGATAACCTCGGCTCCTTCACAAACATGCCTCTCCCAACTTCATCTCTAACCATCACCCTCATTTGCTCATACCGAAAATTTTTGTTCTCCAATTGTTTACGTTTCCTTCAAACATATTGTTACTTTATTGACTTATCCATAGTCTTCCCTTCCCTTCACTTATACACTACACCAGTTTTTTCGCTGGATCTCTCCTCATTCCATATTTTGTTCGCCTTTTCCTTCTCTTCTTTCTTTTCCTCCTACACAGCTTCCTTGTCGTCAGCCCTTTTATCCTTCATTGATTTTCTTCTTTCTTCATAACTTTTCCTTTCGCTTGCTTTTTTTTTCATGATTCACCACTTGCCTCTCTCCATCTTCCTCCTCATTCCCAAATCCATCTCCATATCAAATCCTTTTAAAGCTTCTCTGCAGTCAGCTTCCCTCCTTTCGCTCATGTATTCCTTCACTTCCCCCTTCCCTTGTCCTTCATTCATGTTATCTGTTTCTTCCTTCTACCCTTTATTCCCCTAGTTTTTCTTTTTCATATCGCCTATTTCCTTGCCTTTCCTCTCTTCCCTCCCTTTCGTGTGTTTTTTCTTCAGACATTACTCTTCCCCACATATTTCCCCCATAACACTCGCTTACCTTCTTCCTTTCTTTCATCTTTTCCTCCCTTCTCGTCCATTCATCTCAGCTCGCAATTTTTCTCATTCTTTGTTTATCACGAGTTTACCGAAACCAAGGTGTTGGATCTGAACCAGTCTAGAAACCAAAGGGAGAGAGAGAGAGAGAGAGAGAGAGAGAGAGAGAGAGAGAGAGAGAGAGAGAGAGAGAGAGAGAGAGAGAGAGAGAGAGAGAGAGAGAGAGAGAGATTCTGCTGAACTAAGTTTGACACAGGCTGTTGTCAGCGATAAGCCGTTCGTGGGTGTGCCATTACTGACACAGGTTGATTGTGTCTCTGTTGGTGTATCAGAACTTTAGTGGGATGTGCGTGTTGCGTCTGTGGGATGTGCGTGTTGCGTCTGGTGTTACTGGAAAGAGACAAATACTGACAAAACTTGGGAAGCTTAGTTGATGATGCGAGTGTCTACTCGACTTTGGTTCCAGCCCCAGGATCTGCTGAGGGACTGGGATAGAAAATGACCAGACGGACAGAAAGGTGTGAAGGTGGGTGACTAGGGGGGTATGTTCAGGTTTGACCATCGTCATGAATAACGGTTGTGCTGTAAGGCAATATGGATACCAGTACGGAATGTTTCAGTAGAGTATCGCTGGTGTAGGTTCGTGCCTCCTGACAGAGATGGGCCGAGGATGGCGTTACCAAGTGTTTGGATGATGTTTGTATGTTGAGATTCAAGGCCTTCGTTGAAGTTGACTGATCTAGGCCTACGATGACGTGTTAGGCTGACGCTTACACATGATCGGTGCTTGCAGTAACACAGAACAGGTCTTTATCAAGTGGGATGGATGGCCCATCATCACCTCCAACAGGTCTTTATCAAGTGGGATGGATGGCCCATCATCACCTTCAACACCTCAGTAGGTTCAGAAGGTCGACCGTAAGTCTGTTCATTACTATCTGCAGCTTTCATTAGTTGCTCTTAAGTCTGAGTGTCCTCCTTACTTTAAACAGATGAAACTCCAAAGTAAGATAAGTCGTCGGAATAGAATGTGATTGTCTCGTAAAAATATATTTCTATAAAGTTCTCTCATTCTGGGCCTAGTAGGGACTATTCTGAGGCCTAGGAATGCGGAATGAAAGAGCGTCACTTGTGGAAGAGAACACAACGCTTTGTCCTGAAGACGTAAACATGTGTCATATATCTGGTGATTGACTGTAAGCAGTCAAGAACAAGGTGACTGAAACCCATCACAAGATGTATGAGAAATATTCAGAGACAGATAGAAGTAGACTTTCTCACATCTTTATGATATCAAGGCCTCGCTCGCTCCTTGGTAGGGCTCACATCCTACATAATGTTTCTTAGCGACCTTTTCACGTGGAAGCTCTCGTTTATCTAGTGATGGAAGAAAGTAGTTGAAAACGAAAGTTCGTCGTTTTTTAGCAATTACTTTTCGCTGTTGCATTGGCCACGTTTTTACACAGTGAGCACATACGTAATATCAGTTCCAGTGTATTCCGGCAGATACCTGAGTATACAGGTTATATTTCCTCATGTATACAGGTTATATTTCCTCATGTATACAGCGCATACTTCTCATGTAGGATCTCGACGATTCCGATGGGTTTATATATGCTGATTGATGCAAATAGTTGCACAGTTGTTACTTACGCTAATTAGAACATATATGGTAACCTGCTAATGAGCACTAAACACAAATAAGTGTTCTTCGGAATAGATGATCTTCTGTGATGTTCAGCAAGAGTTAAATATTAGAAACAATATCGACGGTGGACGGTGGTCTAGAGCAATGTAACCCAGAACCACTGTGCTATCTGTTACTCCTCTGGGAAAGAAATGTATCATCTTCATCAATGGTGTCATATTTATGTCAAGGTGTAATTTCTGTTTTCAAAGAATCTGTAAATACCCTCAGATTTAACTTTCCTGCTATCACTGTACTTATGAACATTGCAACACACTCCGATCTAGCATGTTAGCATTTGTGTGGAGGGAAGCAGTGTAGGAAGTATGCCTGCCCCAAATGCTGTGTCAGCGCCACTCATGTGATATGGGGAGTCTTCAGCAAAAGGCCGAACCTGAGCTAACGCAACGCTTTACTTTTTGCAGTTTCCTTCTGATTTATTTTCATCTTTCTCTTTGAGTGAATGGGCACAAAGAAATAGTTATCCTGGTGATACTTCAAATATTCCTGTATGTAAACTGATGCATGTATATCAAACAATGTAACCAGGTTCTGCATCGGCAGATTAAAAATGTTCACTTAAATTTGTACTGTTACCAAATCATTCAATCTTCCTCTCTTCCTCCCCGATAGCAAAGCCACAGGAGGTCCCCAGATGCTGCTGACGGCGACGATGACGGAGACACATGTTCTAAAGATTGTCTTCATAATAAAATAAATGCATCAAGGGAGCATTTACTGCTCTGCTAGGCACTTATCGTCGGCTCCTCGGGCTCTGTGCTTTTCTGTAAAAGTTTTGCCAGCGGGTCTTGAGTAAATGAATGCTTTATGGTCCGCTGTGCCTCTGACATGAGTACATGAACAGATAGGGATGCCGGGGGTGGGGTGGGGGCGTCTGAGTGAAAATGAGAATGTGTTGGGTCTGAACGTATCTAGATGGGAGGAGAAGGTTTTTACTTAGGTGGGTGATGATGTATGGGATAGTGTTTGTTTAGTAGGTGTCTGATGGAGGGGATAGGGATCTTGCTGGGAGTGAAAGGTTATCGGGTAAGAAGTGGATATATCTGGTGGATGGTGAAGGGAAACACAAACGACGAATTAAACCAATCTTTTCTGTAATCAAGGAACATACTTACCACCGTGGCCATGTTATCGACAAAGATAGTGGTAGTCATGGTATTCCAAGTGGTGCTACTATCGCTGATAATGATGGTAATGATGACAATGAGAGAAACAAAAGTTAGAGGAGGAACAGCTGTAGATATGGAAGCAGTAGCGTTGATAGCCAACTGTGAGATTGGACGTAGATATCAAGAACAAAAAAATAATTCCGGGTTGTAACACTGGCCGTGGTAGGAGTAAGATCAGCTGGCGAAAAAGTGGTAGTTGTAGTAGCACCAGTGATATTACCATTATCATTTTAGTCATTATTAATCATATCATCAGTTTTACACCCATAAGAATGATTAATAACATCATCATCATCATCATCATCATCTTGAATAGCAGCACTACAAATATCGTTATTACCTTCAACAGATGACCGCTATTACCGTTATCATTAGCACTACTACAGTTAGCATTAGCACTACTACAGTTATCATTAGCACTACTACAGTTATCATTAGCACTACTACAGTTATCATTAGCACTACTACAGTTATCATTAGCACTACTACAGTTATCATTAGCACTACTACAGTTATCATTAGCACTACTACAGTTATCATTAGCACTACTACAGTTATCATTAGCACTACTACAGTTATCATTAGCACTACTACAGTTATCATTAGCACTACTACAGTTATCATTAGCACTACTACAGTTATCATTAGCACTACTACAGTTATCATTAGCACTACTACAGTTATCATTAGCACTACTACAATTATCATTAGCACTACTACAGTTATCATTAGCACTACTACAGTTATCATTAGCACTACTACAGTTATCATTAGCACTACTACAGTTATCATTAGCACTACTACAGTTATCATTAGCACTACTACAGTTATCATTAGCACTACTACAGTTATCATTAGCACTACTACAGTTATCATTAGCACTACTACAATTATCATTAGCACTACTACAGTTATCATTAGCACTACCAGTTATCATTAGCACTACTACAATTATCATTAGCACTACTACAGTTATCATTAGCACTACTACAGTTATCATTAGCACTACTACAGTTATCATTAGCACTACTACAGTTATCATTAGCACTACTACAGTTATCATTAGCACTACTACAGTTATCATTAGCACTACTACAGTTATCATTAGCACTACTACAGTTATCATTAGCACTACTACAATTATCATTAGCACTACTACAGTTATCATTAGCACTACTACAGTTATCATTAGCACTACTACAGTTATCATTAGCACTACTACAGTTATCATTAGCACTACTACAGTTATCATTAGCACTACTACAGTTATCATTAGCACTACTACAGTTATCATTAGCACTACTACAGTTATCATTAGCACTACTACAGTTATCATTAGCACTACTACAGTTATCATTAGCACTACTACAGTTATCATTAGCACTACTACAGTTATCATTAGCACTACTACAGTTATCATTAGCACTACTACAGTTATCATTAGCACTACTACAGTTATCATTAGCACTACTACAGTTATCATTAGCACTACTACAGTTATCATTAGCACTACTACAGTTATCATTAGCACTACTACAGTTATCATTAGCACTACTACAGTTATCATTAGCACTACTACAGTTATCATTAGCACTACTACAGTTATCATTAGCACTACTACAGTTATCATTAGCACTACTACAGTTATCATTAGCACTACTACAGTTATCATTAGCACTACTACAGTTATCATTAGCACTACTACAGTTATCATTAGCACTACTACAGTTATCATTAGCACTACTACAGTTATCATTAGCACTACTACAGTTATCATTAGCACTACTACAGTTATCATTAGCACTACTACAGTTATCATTAGCACTACTACAGTTATCATTAGCACTACTACAGTTATCATTAGCACTACTACAGTTATCATTAGCACTACTACAGTTATCATTAGCACTACTACAGTTATCATTAGCACTACTACAGTTATCATTAGCACTACCAGTTATCATTAGCACTACTACAATTATCATTAGCACTACTACAGTTATCATTAGCACTACTACAGTTATCATTAGCACTACTACAGTTATCATTAGCACTACCAGTTATCATTAGCACTACTACAGTTATCATTAGCACTACCAGTTATCATTAGCACTACTACAGTTATCATTAGCACTACTACAGTTATCATTAGCACTACTACAATTATCATTAGCACTACTACAGTTATCATTAGCACTACTACAGTTATCATTAGCACTACTACAGTTATCATTAGCACTACCAGTTATCATTAGCACTACTACAGTTATCATTAGCACTACTACAGTTATCATTAGCACTACTACAGTTATCATTAGCACTACTACAGTTAGCTCTTGTTGAAAATGTCTCCTACTGTCGCTATGACTGCCATTCCCACTATCATCGTCGCCACCGCCATCATATCGTCATGATTTCTAGACTTATCGTCGTCATCATCACAGTCATCATCAAGAGTATCACCTTTAATGTGACTACCATCCTCATGATCAGATCCGATCCTCCTGTTTAATCCTTACACCAAGATGATCGGTCTTTTCATTCTCCAGGCTCCACTCACCATCAACGATTGAACTTCCGAAACGAAATTTGAGTCAAGATTTTACAAATCTTGTCCTCTTTTGAACGGATGTAATATCTTCAGGGAACGTTTAAACATTTCTGCAATCGTAGGTGCATCCCTGGCAAGCAAAAGAATGGGATTAAGAATAGGGGTGAAGGTTAGGTGATCAGGGACGGTTATTGCAATCAAAAACGATTTGGTTTATAGACAACGAAGGAAAAACGCGCTGAGATAGGACAAAGTTTTATCTGATGAATGTTTAATGGGCATCTCAATGTTTAAGGTTTAACGAGAAAACAGCGGTTGGAAGCAGCTTAAGGATGAGGAAGGAGGAAAGTTATGCAAGATAAGGAACCAAGTTGTCCGGAGCTGGTCGCAGATGTTGAAAACAGGGAAGTGATCAGGGAAGACGGCAGACTGACAGGAACTATCTACATATTTAGGCCTGAAGTTGCAACTAAAGTTGTGGGCTTTATGTGTTCAAGAACCTCAGGCAAAGCAAGGCCATGCAGGTGGGAGAGAAAATTTGGAAGGTGAGTCAATACAAGTTGACCGGGAAAGATTAGGTAGAGAGGATTCCTATAATCTATTTAGCTTTTCTAGTTACGTCAATCACATCAAAGAAAACTGCCACGTGGAACAAGAAAATGGAGATGTTTTGTTCCCAAGGTTTAAAGATGATGTCGCAATGAGACATAGACTTGTGGTGCTGGAGGTACTACGAGTTTGTGACTTCAGTAGCATTTACCATAATAGGGAGATGTATCTTATCAAGTGTATTTTCATGGCTGAAATATGAGCTGCTTTTTGTCATACACATGCTTAACTACGTGGAGTTACAGTTACGAAATCAAGCCAAATACTGGAGGTGTCTATTTCTGGCGTATTCATTGTTCATGAAACACCAAATAACTATTTCAAATCACTCTTATGATTGACAAGAGAGTATTATGAACAAATAGCAAGCAAATGATAGAACGTCCTCCAGGTTAGTAAGGCTTAAGGAATATTTGCAAATTTCCGAGAGCAAAAAATGCAGGAATCCATGAGACATCTCTCTGTAGACAGACCATACATGGTGTCACAGTAGATACGCTATAAGCACAATAACTACGGGTTCTGTATAAGATCTGATCAACGTGTTCCCCTCTAATATGTTCGCATTTACACAAAACTTACATCTGCTAACATCACATACTTTACTGATTCTGGAAGAAATTTGAGTTTTTTGAGACAGACAACTCAATCAAATGGATACAAAGTGGTGCTTTTAATGAGAAGAAAACTCTGATGAGTAATATGATACTAAATGAGAATGTTAAGTTTTCGTTCAGAATGGTTCGAGAAGCGTTGTAAAGAGCTGTATGACAGAGAGACACAGAAAACGCTATTGATTTTATAATAACCTT
This sequence comes from Panulirus ornatus, assembly GCF_036320965.1. Lineage (NCBI taxonomy): Eukaryota > Metazoa > Arthropoda > Malacostraca > Decapoda > Palinuridae > Panulirus > Panulirus ornatus. The sequence continues at coordinate 26,876,424 of NC_092248.1, read as the reverse complement.
AATTCTCTTGTTTCATATAAAGGGTTTGCACTGCACGTAACATCCACAATTTGTCAACCATAGGAAGCCAAGAATATCATCATCTAAATGCACAGCTAATAGATACATAGAAAAAAAATTGGGGCATAACTTTCAACAACATATAAATAGTGACAGACTATTAATAAAATGAAAGTTCGTATAGCAACGAAACTATCCCTCTGAAGTGTTCAGCAAACTTCGCCAGGAGCGAATGAAAAAATCGTGTCTGGCATTTACTAGCGTTTGTGGATTTAAATTTTCAGTTAAAAATGCAATCTACCGGGCTTGTGAAACGTATATATCAATATTGCACGTCCTAGTGGGCAGTCGTGCGAGAAAGTGGATGTGACTGTGGGATTACAGGTCACTCAGTCACTCACAGCGATGGAAGCTAGAGTGAAAAATGAAGCGTAGCCTGATGTGAACCACATTAATAATGTAGGCTGAGCTCAGTAGTTTTCTAACATGCCAGCAAATAAGTATACACAGATTGTCGCTGCCATAAAATGTAGCGTGGATAACATGCGATGCCAAGTGGGAGTGCATGGGAGCTGCTCATCAGCGTGTGTCGTGGACCTGCCAGACGGCAACACCGACCATGAACAAACTGCGTACCTCGGGGACGATATGGCATCATTACAGTGGATATGTAAGTCAAGCCTGATTATATTCTTGTGTTTGATCAGCATTGCAACGCTACGCATAACCCCAAGTTACACGCTCATATATTTATTTTCATTATACTTTGTCGCTGTCTCCCGCGTTTGCGAGGTAGCGCAAGGAAACAGACGAAAGAAATGGCCCAACCCCCCCCATACACATGTATATACATACGTCCACACACGCAAATATACATACCTACACAGCTTTCCATGGTTTACCCCAGACGCTTCACATGCCTTGATTCAATCCACTGACAGCACGTCAACCCCGGTATACCACATCGCTCCAATTCACTCTATTCCTTGCCCTCCTTTCACCCTCCTGCATGTTCAGGCCCCGATCACACAAAATCTTTTTCACTCCATCTTTCCACCTCCAATTTGGTCTCCCTCTTCTCCTTGTTCCCTCCACCTCCGACACATATATCCTCTTGGTCAATCTTTCCTCACTCATCCTCTCCATGTGCCCAAACCACTTCAAAACACCCTCTTCTGCTCTCTCAACCACGCTCTTTTTATTTCCACACATCTCTCTTACCCTTACGTTACTCACTCGATCAAACCACCTCACACCACACATTGTCCTCAAACATCTCATTTCCAGCACATCCATCCTCCTGCGCACAACTCTATCCATAGCCCACGCCTCGCAACCATACAACATTGATGGAACCACTATTCCTTCAAACATACCCATTTTTGCTTTCCGAGATAATGTTCTCGACTTCCACACATTCTTCAAGGCTCCCAGAATTTTCGCCCCCTCCCCCACCGTATGATCCACTTCCGCTTCCATGGTTCCATCCGCTGCCAGATCCACTCCCAGATATCTAAAACACTTCACTTCCTCCAGTTTTTCTCCATTCAAACTCACCTCCCAATTGACTTGATCCTCAACCCTACTGTACCTAATTACCTTGCTCTTATTCACATTTACTCTTAACTTTCTTCTTCCACACACTTTACCAAACTCAGTCACCAGCTTCTGCAGTTTCTCACATGAATCAGCCACCAGCGCTGTATCATCAGCGAACAACAACTGACTCACTTCCCAAGCTCTCTCATCCCCAACAGACTTCATACTTGCCCCTCTTTCCAAGACTCTTGCATTTACCTCCCTAACAACCCCATCCATAAACAAATTAAACAACCATGGAGACATCACACACCCCTGCCGCAAACCTACATTCACTGAGAACCAATCACTTTCCTCTCTTCCTACACGTACACATGCCTTACATCCTCGATAACCATTAGTTAATTCCTGCATGCGAGTACATCATGCGAGACAGACGGAAAAAATCCTGATGGTCTAGGATGATGGTCCATTACGTCATCTGCAGGAAAAGAACAAAGTTATCCCAAAATCTATTTACTGTAAACGTGTTTATTGTGTTCACGATTAGCAGTAATGGAGATTTTCATTGACAAAAATTATACAGAAGTACATTCCGTATGATGGCCTGAACAGCTGTGAATACATAAATACCTCAAACGAAAAGTTTGGAAATCCGTTACTTATCTTTTTTGTTATCAGCCAGACTACACTCGAGGTACATCATCCATCCCGAGGAAAGCGTTGGGCTCGGATTCAGTCACGAATGGATGAAATGGCTTCATGAAAGTAGAGGTTAAGATTGCGATTCATTCGGCACAAACAAATATTCCAACTTTGACTTTCTCACTGTAACCTGCTGAACTTTGACCATGATCTAGTACCGTCTAGTTGGACGGGCGTCCTTGGAACCAACTCTTAGGTCCTTCAATCTCACGAATCATTAAGAAACGAGGTGTAAGCGTTGAGTTGTGCCAAAGAATTCACGTTACTCGTGGATATTGGAGGCGTGTGGAAGTGGAACACTAGGTAAAGGGCTGAACTATGTGCGAACTGAATCTAGTCCTGAAAGTATTTGCTAGAATGCAAATAAAGAAATTCTCATACAGTCATTATGATTCATCTTTTTCTTTTCACACCAGAAGGTAGTGACGTTATATGACACTACATCTTGGTGTTATAATGCGGTAATGACTGGTTTTCCTGTTGTCGCCGTGAGTAAATTGCTAAAGGCGACTGCTCCTGAAGTATGATAATTGGAAATCAATGTTCCAGGTCTCGAGAACTGAGTCTCAGCGATAACATCTCTCCTGACACAGAATGATGTACTAGCGTGCGTCTCCTGACACAGAGTGATGTACTAGCGTGCGTCTCCTGACACAGAATGATGTACTAGCGTGCGTCTCCTGACACAGAGTGATGTACTAGCGTGCGTCTCCTGACACAGAGTGATGTACTAGCGTGCGTCTCCTGACACAGAGTGATGTACTAGCGTGCGTCTCCTGACACAGAGTGATGTACTAGCGTGCGTCTCCTGACACAGAGTGATGTACTAGCGTGCGTCTCCTGACACAGAGTGATGTACTAGCGTGCGTCTCCTGACACAGAGTGATGTACTAGCGTGCGTCTCCTGACACAGAGTGATGTACTAGCGTGCGTCTCCTGACACAGAATGATGTACTAGCGTGCGTCTCCTGACACAGAGTGATGTACTAGCGTGCGTCTCCTGACACAGAGTGATGTACTAGCGTGCGTCTCCTGACACAGAATGATGTACTAGCATGCGTCTCCTGACACAGAGTGATGTACTAGCATGCGTCTCCTGACACAGAATGATGTACTAGCGTGCGTCTCCTGACACAGAGTGATGTACTAGCATGCGTCTCCTGACACAGAGTGATGTACTAGCGTGCGTCTCCTGACACAGAGTGATGTACTAGCGTGCGTCTCCTGACACAGAATGATGTACTAGCGTGCGTCTCCTGACACAGAGTGATGTACTAGCGAGCGTCTCCTGACACAGAGTGATGTACTAGCGTGCGTCTCCTGACACAGAGTGATGTACTAGCGTGCGTCTCCTGACACAGAATGATGTACTAGCGTGCGTCTCCTGACACAGAGTGATGTACTAGCGTGCGTCTCCTGACACAGAGTGATGTACTAGCGAGCGTCTCCTGACACAGAGTGATGTACTAGCGAGCGTCTCCTGACACAGAGTGATGTACTAGCGTGCGTCTCCTGACACAGAGTGATGTACTAGCATGCGTCTCCTGACACAGAGTGATGTACTAGCGTGCGTCTCCTGACACAGAGTGATGTACTAGCGAGCGTCTCCTGACACAGAGTGATGTACTAGCGTGCGTCTCCTGACACAGAGTGATGTACTAGCATGCGTCTCCTGACACAGAATGATGTACTAGCGTGCGTCTCCTGACACAGAGTGATGTACTAGCATGCGTCTCCTGACACAGAGTGATGTACTAGCGTGCGTCTCCTGACACAGAGTGATGTACTAGCGAGCGTCTCCTGACACAGAGTGATGTACTAGCGAGCGTCTCCTGACACAGAGTGATGTACTAGCGTGCGTCTCCTGACACAGAGTGATGTACTAGCATGCGTCTCCTGACACAGAGTGATGTACTAGCGAGCGTCTCCTGACACAGAGTGATGTACTAGCGAGCGTCTCCTGACACAGAGTGATGTACTAGCGTGCGTCTCCTGACACAGAGTGATGTACTAGCATGCGTCTCCTGACACAGAGTGATGTACTAGCGAGCGTCTAATGAGACTTATAAATCCAGATACATTATGATTATCCTGGATAAAGACTAACTCAAACTCGGGTCATTAAGGCACCAGACTTGGTCATGATCTCGCTTTTACCAGGACATTATTTGATTCTCTAAATCCTCCTGTTTCATCCAGTATTACTATCATATACACCTGCTCCGGTCATTAGCCACCTCTGGACACTCCACTTCCTTTGTATCTTATTAGTTTAAGAGCAGGATTTGCCTGGCGTCTTTAATTAAACTTCCTCTTCTTCCTCCTCCTACCAGCAGTGTTATTAATCCCTCTGGATAGCACCTCCTGGTAATGTGAGTCTCATTTAGTTTCTCTTTCCACATTCCTCCCAGATGGGTCGCGACACAGTAAAGTACAATGAGCAGGAAGCTCGGTGGTATGTTGTAAGATCCAGGGTGTCGGCCTCCGAGAATGGATAACACTTCCATTGTGCAGACCTTGAGGAGCTGCTGCTGCTGCTGCTGTTGCTGCCTCGCCTCACTCATACTCGCCCATCACAAAACACTGCATTATGAAGTGGTTCCTGATAAACGAGTATATCTACAGATCCTTTCATGTTACAATCATTTCTCTTCTCAGGGATACACAGAAGGTTGAAACAGTATTAAGATGAAATGAAGTGTTTGGTTTGAATTAGTAAATTTGCCTTGGCTTCGTTGTGGTCATAATCAAGCATACACGATAGTAACGATTACCTAAAATAACAAATGAATAGTTAAACTTATTCTTATGCACAACATCCAACTAAAACACCTAATGTGCCAAGTATACTGTGTAGAAAAATAACAAAGTATAGAGCTGCAAATGAGTTATAACGGGCCATAATTTCACAGTCGGCCTTTCCTCTCATGGCCCAGCATTACGAAGTAGAGCAATTGTTTCCTTCTGAACAAATATCACCGAGAGACATTTACGGCTCAGAGCAGTTGTCTAGGAACGTGAATACAAACAACAGCGTCTGTGAAGTGGTGGACTGTTGTCACTAGACGAAGGTGGTGTGTAGGAGGGTATGGGCTGTAGTTGACTAGTAAATCCCATCTGAAACTAGATAATCAGAGTAAGGAAGGAGTCTATCAGGAAATTTATCCAAAATGTACATTTCTTTGTAAATAATCCCAATTAACAAACGTTTCAAACATTATTAAGCTTTCTTTGGTAGAATGAAATAAGGTAAACGTTCAAAAATTTACAGTGGTGATCGAAACTCAAGAGTGAAGATGGTTGTTCTTGTTACAAAGAGAAAGAGATACTGAATGAATCTTTATCTTACTAGACGAATTTATATCTGAATGAAAATCATATTATATAAGCAACCATAATGATCAAGGCATTGGGGTCAGCTTTCCTTAGTAACAAACAGTTAACACCTCGGTTACTGACGTCAGGTTTCAACAAGCAGACAGAAAAGGTTACATCGAATCGACAAGTAAACTATATAACGATATCTGGACCAGACTGTGTACAATCCTACCGTGTTTTCTTCCTTGCAATACGAATCAAATGACTGAGAGCGGCCGTTTTGCTGTCCCATTCTTGATCTTTTCTTTCATGCACAACTTAGTGTCCCCAAAGTCGCCGCCATCCTTGGAAATCCTAAAGATGACTTTTAGATATCCCAAAACTACTTATATTCCCAAGAAGTTTACACATTCCCACCTTCTGCAGTTAATCCTTTGTGTCGTCAGTTTATTCCTATCATCCCGAATGAATCTTCTTAACTGTAATGAATCCATCGCGTTCAAACTATATCCACTTGAGACCCTGGCGTTTCATGTCAGTTTGTCTTATCCCATGCATAACTTTCTGGTCATATAATGTCTTTCTTATCCCCTGCATTTCTTTCTTGTCATATAATGTCTTTCAAGAAAATTGCAGTTCCATGACGTCTTATGCATTAATCAGGTTTTCCACAGTAAACCCGACCCGTGTACATTGTAATACTCTGACGTATTAACGAAACCCAAGTGTAAGTTCAACAGCGTCTAATGTAGATGCGGTGTCTGAGGTATGGTATCTTTACCCTTATGAATCTTACTTCATATATCTCGTTCTACGTACATCTGCAATTATATTCATACATCCATAGTAAACTTTATGGATGCTTGACTTCGTTTACAAGTTTCTGAGCTTACTGAAGTCATGACACCCAAACAAACTCCAAGTGAGTCCTGCAGATTTCAAGTAGCCTCCCTATAAATTCGGATGATATATGAATTCTCACCATCTATTGTCGGACGATATCATATATCAATTCTGACTCATACTAATAAACCTAACATCCTCTGTGAATTCCTTTAAGTTTCTCCTGTACATTGTAGGCTGTCTCTGTAAGTACTCAGTGAACCATATATATATATATATATATATATATATATATATATATATGGGAGCGGGTGGCTGGAAATCCTCCCCTCTCGTTTTTTTTTTTTTAATTTTCCAAAAGAAGGAACAGAGAAGGGGGCCAGGTGAGGATTTTCCCTCTAAGGCCCAGTCCTCTGTTCTTAGCGCTACCTCGCAAGTGCGGGAAATGGCGAATCGTATGAAAAAAAAAAAAAAAAATATATATATATATATATATATATATATATATATATATATATATATATATATATATATATATATATTTTTTTTTTTTTTTATACTTTGTCGCTGTCTCCCGCGTTTGCGAGGTAGCGCAAGGAAACAGACGAAAGAAATGGAACAACCCACCCCCATACACATGTATATACATACGTCCACACACGCAAATATACATACCTACACAGCTTTCCATGGTTTACCCCAGACGCTTCACATGCCTTGATTCAATCCACTGACAGCACGTCAACCCCGGTATACCACATCGCTCCAATTCACTCTATTCCTTGCCCTCCTTTCACCCTCCTGCATGTTCAGGCCCCGATCACACAAAATCTTTTTCACTCCATCTTTCCACCTCCAATTTGGTCTCCCACTTCTCCTTGCTCCCTCCACCTCCGACACATATATCCTCTTGGTCAATCTTTCCTCACTCATCCTCTCCATGTGACCAAACCATTTCAAAACACCCTCTTCTGCTCTCTCAACCACGCTCTTTTTATTTCCATACATCTCTCTTACCCTTACGTTACTTACTCGATCAAACCACCTCACACCACACATTGTACTCAAACATCTCATTTCCAGCACATCCATCCTCCTGCGCACAACTCTATCCATAGTCCACGCCTCGCAACCATACAACATTGTTGGAACCACTATTCCTTCAAACATACCCATTTTTGCTTTCCGAGATAATGTTCTCGACTTCCACACATTCTTCAAGGCTCCCAGAATTTTCGCCCCCTCCCCCACCGTATGATCCACTTCCGCTTCCATGTTTCCATCCGCTGCCAGATCCACTCCCAGATATCTAAAACACTTCACTTCCTCCAGTTTTTCTCCATTCAAACTCACCTCCCAATTGACTTAACCCTCAACCCTACTGTACCTAATAACCTTGCTCTTATTCACATTTACTCTTAACTTTCTTCTTTCACACACTTTGCCAAACTCAGTCACCAGCTTCTGCAGTTTCTCACATGAATCAGCCACCAGCGCTGTATCATCAGCGAACAACAACTGACTCACTTCCCAAGCTCTCTCATCCACAACAGACTTCATACTTGCCCCTCTTTCCAAAACTCTTGCATTTACCTCCCTAACAACCCCATCCATAAACAAATTAAACAAACATGGAGACATCACACACCCCTGCCGCAAACCTACATTCACTGAGAACCAATCACTTTCCTCTCTTCCTACACGTACACATGCCTTACATCCTCGATAAAAACTTTTCACTGCTTCTAACAACTTGCCTCTCACACCATATATTCTTAATACTTTCCACAGAGCATCTCTATCAACTCTATCATATGCCTTCTCCAGATCCATAAATTCTACATACAAATCCATTTGCTTTTCTAAGTATTTCTCACATACATTCTTCAAAGCAAACACCTGATCCACACATCCTCTACCACTTCTGAAACCACACTGCTCTTCCCCAATCTGATGCTCTGTACATGCCTTCACCCTCTCATGCAATACCCTCCCATATAATTTACCAGGAATACTCAACAAACTTATACCTCTGTAATTTGAGCACTCACTCTTATCCCCTTTGCCTTTGTACAATGGCACTATGCACGCACTCCGCCAATCCTCAGGCACCTCACCATGAGTCATACATACATTAAATAACCTTCCCAACCAGTCAACAATACAGTCACCCCCTTTTTTAATAAATTCCACTGCAATACCATCCAAACCTGCTGCCTTGCCGGCTTTCATCTTCCGCAAAGCTTTTACTACCTCTTCTCTGTTTACCAAATCATTTTCCCTAACCCTCTCACTTTGCACACCACCTCGACCAAAACACCCTATATCTGCCACTCTATCATCAAACACATTCAAAAACCTTAAAAATACTCACTCCATCTTCTCACATCACCACTACTTGTTATCACCTCCCGATTAGCGCCCTTCACTGAAGTTCCCATTTGCTCCCTTGTCTTACACACTTTATTTACCTCCTTCCAGAACATCTTTTTATTCTCCCTAAAATTTAATGATACTCTCTCCCCCCAACTCTCATTTGCCCTCTTTTTCACCTCTTGCACCTTTCTCTTGACCTCCTGTCTCTTTCTTTTATACATCTCACACTCAATTCCATTTTTTCCCTGCAAAAATCGTCCAAATGCCTCTCTCTTCTCTTTCACTAATAATCTTACTTCTTCATCCCACCACTCACTACCCTTTCTAATCAACCCACCTCCCACTCTTCTCATGCCACAAGCATGTTTTGCGCAATCCATCACTGCTTCTCTAGATACATCCCATTCCTCCCCCACTTCCCTTACTTCCATTGTTCTCACCTTTTTCCATTCTGTACTCAGTCTCTCCTGGTACATCCTCACACAAGTCTCCTTACCAAGCTCACTTACTCTCACCACCCTCTTCACCCCAACATTCACTCTTCTTTTCTGAAAACCCATACAAATCTTCACCTTAGCCTCCACAAGATAATGATCAGACATCCCTCCAGTTGCACCTCTCAGCACATTAACATCCAAAAGTCTCTCTTTCGCGCGCCTGTCAATTAACACGTAATCCAATAACGCTCTCTGGCCATCTCTCCTACTTACATACTTATGCTTATGTATATCTCGCTTTTTAAACCAGGTATTCCCAATCACCAGTCCATTTTCAGCACATAAGTCTACAAGCTCTTCACCATTTCCATTTACAACACTGAACACCCCATATATATATATATATATATATATATATATATATATATATATATATATATATATATATATATATATATATATATATATATATATATTTTTTTTTTTTTTCTTTTAAACTATTCGTCATTTCCCGCGTTAGCGAGGTAGCGTTTAAGAACAGAGGACTGGGCCTTTGTGGAATATCCTCACCTGGCCCCCCTCTGTTCCTTCTTTTGGAAAATTAAAAAAAGAAAAACGAGAGGGGAGGATTTCCAGCATCCCGCTCCCTCCCCTTTCAGTCGCCTTCTATGACACGCAGGGAATACGTGGGAAGTATTCTTAATCCCCCATCCCCAGGGATAATATATATATATATATATATATATATATATATATATATATATATATATATATTGAGAGGGTGAAGGCATGTACAGAGCATCAGATTGGGGAAGAGCAGTGTGGTTTCAGAAGTGGTAGAGGATGTGTGGATCAGGTGTTTGCTTTGAAGAATGTATGTGAGAAATACTTAGAAAAGCAAATGGATCTGTATGTAGCATTTATGGATCTGGAGAAGACATATGATAGAGTTGATAGAGATGCTCTGTGGAAGGTATTAAGAATATATGGTGTGCGAGGCAAGTTGTTAGAAGCAGTGAAAAGTTTTTATCGAGGATGTAAGGCATGTGTACGTGTAGGAAGAGAGGAAAGTGATTGGTTCTCAGTGAATGTAGGTTTGCGGCAGGGGTGTGTGATGTCTCCATGGTTGTTTAATTTGTTTATGGATGGGGTTGTTAGGGAGGTGAATGCAAGAGTTTTGGAAAGAGGGGCAAGTATGAAGTCTGTTGGGGATGAGAGAGCTTGGGAAGTGAGTCAGTTGTTGTTCGCTGATGATACAGCGCTGGTGGCTGATTCATATGAGAAACTGCAGAAGCTGGCGACTCAGTTTGGTAAAGTGTGTGAAAGAAGAAAGTTAAGAGTAAATGTGAATAAGAGCAAGGTTATTAGGTACAGTAGGGTTGAGGGTCAAGTCAATTGGGAGGTGAGTTTGAATGGAGAAAAACTGGAGGAAGTGAAGTGTTTTAGATATCTGGGAGTGGATCTGGCAGCGGATGGAACCATGGAAGCGGAAGTGGATCATAGGGTGGGGGAGGGGGCGAAAATTCTGGGAGCCTTGAAGAAGGTGTGGAAGTCGAGAACATTATCTCGGAAAGCAAAAATGGGTATGTTTGAAGGAATAGTGGTTCCAACAATGTTGTATGGTTGCGAGGCGTGGACTATGGATAGAGTTGTGCGCAGGAGGATGGATGTGCTGGAAATGAGATGTTTGAGGACAATGTGTGGTTTGAGGTGGTTTGATCGAGTAAGTAACGTAAGGGTAAGAGAGATGTGTGGAAATAAAAAGAGCGTGGTTGAGAGAGCAGAAGAGGGTGTTTTAAAATGGTTTGGTCACATGGAGAGAATGAGTGAGGAAAGATTGACCAAGAGGATATATATGTCGGAGGTGGAGGGAACGAGGAGAAGAGGGAGACCAAATTGGAGGTGGAAAGATGGAGTGAAAAAGATTTTGTGTGATCGGGGCCTGAACATGCAGGAGGGTGAAAGGAGGGCAAAGAATAGAGTGAATTGGAGCGATGTGGTATACCGGGGTTGACGTGCTGTCAGTGGATTGAATCAAGGCATGTGTATGGGGGTGGGTTGGGCCATTTCTTTCGTCTGTTTCCTTGCGCTACCTCGCAAACGCGGGAGACAGCGACAAAGCAAAAAAAAAAAAAAAAGAAATATATATATATATATATATATATATATATATATATATATATATATATATATATATATATATATATATATATATATATATACATAAATGCCCATACATGCACATGTACATACATATACATATATAAACATGTATGTATTCATACTTACTTGCCTTCATCTTATTCCCGGCGCTAACCTACCCAACAGGAAACAGCATTGCTACCCCCTACTTCAGCAGGGAAGCGCCATGGAAACAGAAAAAAAAAGGGCCACATTTGTTCACGCTCAGTCTAGCTGTCATGTGTAATGCACCAAAACCACAGCCCCCTATCTATATCCAGGCCCCACAGACTTTTCCATTGCTTACATGCCCTGGTTCAGTCCATTCACAGCACATCAACCCTGGTATTCCACATCGTTCCAGTTCACTCCATTCCTTGCACACCTCTCATCCTCCTGTATGTTCAGGCCCCAATGGCTCAAAATCTTTTTCACTCCATCCTTCCACCTCCAGTTTGATCTCCCACTTCTCATTGCTTCCTCCACCTCTGACACATATATCCTCTTTGTCAATCTTTCCTCACTCATTCTCTCCATATGTCCAAACCATTTCAAAATACCCTCTTCTGCTCTCTCAACTACACTTTTTATTTATTTCTACACATCTCTCTTACCCTTTCGTTACTTACTTAATTAAACCATTCCACACAACATATTGTCCTCAAACATTTCATTTCCAACACATCCACCCTCCTCTGTAGTACAACTCTATCCATAGCCCATGCCTCGCAACCATGTAACATTGTTGGAACTACTATTCCTTCAAGCACGTCCATTTTTGCTCTTTGGATCATGTGGAGAGTAATTTTTGGACACTGACTGTCCCAGCATTGAGAGTTGACCAGATGATGCAGAGGGTGTTTCTAGCACAAGTGGAGGCAGATTTGCCAGCACCTTGACAATGTTGCAGCCGAATGGTGTGGCTGGTAATTTCATAAACCTTTTTATCATTTTTTGAAAAAAATGATTGAGTAACATTCATAAAAACAAGAAAATTTTTTTTATGAGATTAATCAGTAATCAGCCTTTCAGTGTAGGTAAAATAATAAAACATGCAGTGGCAACTCACTTGACACTCGTGTCTAACTTCCACAGCTTCTAGCACAGTGTGCCAAAATACCTGTAAGATGCTTAAAAATCATTAGAGTGAAAGCAGTGGACACAATGTACTATGAACTGATCTTATTCCATTGTTATATGAATATCTTTGAAACTGTATGGTTATATACATTTCATACTCATACTCGCCACCTCCTTAACGCGGGAGACAGCGACAAAGCAAAGTAAAATAAATAAATGAATAAATATATATATATATATATATATATATATATATATATATATATATATATATATATATATATATATATATATATATATATATATATATATATATTTATATATATATATATATATATATATATATATATATATATATATATATATATATATTTATTCATTTATTTATTTTACTTTGCTTTGTCGCTGTCTCCCGCGTTAGCGAGGTGGCGCAAGGAAACAGACGAAAGATTGGCCCAACCCACCCACATACACATGTATATACATACACGTCCACACACGAAAATATACATACTTATACATCTCAATGTACACATATACATATATACACATGTACATAATTCATACTGTCTGCCTTTATTTATTCCCATCGCCACCTCGCCACACATGGAATAACAACCCCCTCCCCCCTAATGTGTGCGAGGTAGCGCTAGGAAAAGACAACGAAGGCCCAACACTCAGTCTCTAGCTGTCATGAAATAATGCACCGAAACCACAGCTCCCTTTCCACATAAAGGCCCCACAGAACTTTCCATAGTTTACCCCAGACGCTTCACATGCCCTGGTTCAATCCATTGACAGCACGTCGACCCCGGTAAACCACATCGTTCAAATTCACTCTATTCCTTGCCCGCCTTTCACCCTCCTGCATGTTCAGGCCCCGATCACTCAAAATCTTTTTCACTCCATCCTTCCACCTCCAATTTGGGCTCCCACTTCTCCTCGTTCCCTCCACCTCCGACACATATATCCTCTTTGTCAATCTTTCCTCACTCATTCTCTCCATGTGACCAAACCATTTCAAAACACCCTCTACTGCTCTCTCAACCATACTCTTTTTACTTCCACACATCTCTCTTACCCTTACATTACTTACTCGATCAAACCACCTCACACCACATATTGTCCTCAAACATCTCATTTCCAGCACATCCACCCTCCTGCGCACAACTCTATCCATAGCCCACGCCTCGCAGCCATGCAACATTGTTGGAGCCACTATTCCCTCAAACATACACATTTTTGCTTTCCGAAATAATGTTCGCGACTTCCGAACATTCTTCAATTCTCCCAGAATTTTCGCCCCCTCCCCCACCCTATGATTCACTTCCGCTTCCATGGTTCCATCCGCTGCCAGATCCACTCCCAGATATCTAAAACACTTTACTTCCTCCAGTTTTTCTCCATTCAAACTTACCTCCTAACTTACTTGACCCTCAACCCTACTGTACCTGGTAACCTTGCTCTTATTCACATTTACTCTCAACTTTCTTCTTTCACACACTTTACCAATGTTGTATGGTTGCGAGGCGTGTGCTATGGATAGAGTTGTGCGCAGGACGGTGGATGTGCTGGAAATGAGATGTTTGAGGACAATATGTGGTGTGAGGTGGTTTGATCAAGTAAGTAATGTAAGGGTGAGAGAGATGTGTGGAAATAAAAAGGGTGTGGTTGAGAGAGCAGAAGAGGGTGTTTTGAAATGGTTTGGTCACATGGAGAGAATGAGTGGGGAAAGATTGACCAAGAGGATATATGTGTCAGAGATGGAGGGAACGAGGAGAAGTGGGAGCCAAATTGGAAGTGGAAAGATGGAGTGAAAAAGATTTTGAGTGATCGGGGCCTGAACATGCAGGAGGGTGAAAGGCGTGCAAGGAATAGTGAATTAGAACGATGTGGTATACCGGGGTCGACGTGCTGTCAGTGGATTGAACCAGGGCATGTGAGGCGTCTGGGGTAAATCATGGAAAGCTGTGTGGGGCCTGGATGTGGAAAGGGAGCTGTGGTTTCGGTGCATTATTACATGACAGCTAGAGACTGAGTGTGAACGAATGGGGCCTTTGGTGTCTTTCCTAGCGCTACCTCGCACACATGAGGGGGGAGGGGGTTGTTATTCCATGTATGGCGAGTTGGCGATGGGAACAAATAAAGGCAGACAGTATGAATTATGTACATGTGTATATATGTATATGTCTGTGTGTGTATATATATGTGTACATTGAGATGTATAGGTATGTATATTTGCGTGTGTGGACGTGTATGTATATACATGTGTATGTGGGCGTATTGGGCCATTCTTTCGTCTGTTTCCTTGCTCTACCTCGCTAACGCGGGAGACAGCGACAAAGCAAAGTAAATAAATTAATAATTATATATATATATATATATATATATATATATTGTGGCATGAGAAGCATGGGAGGTGGGTTGATTAGAAAGGGTAGTGAGTGGTGGCATGAAGAAGTAAGATTATTAGTGAAAGAGAAGAGAGAGGCATTTGGAGGATTTTTGCAGGGAAAAATGCAATTGAGTTGGAGATGTATAGAAGAAAGAGACAGGAGGTCAAGAGAAAGGTGCAAGAGGTGAAAAAGAGGGCAAATGAGAGTTGGGGTGAGAGAGTATCATTAAATTTTAGGAAGAATAAAAAGATGTTCTGGAAGGAGGTAAATAAAGTGCGTAAGACAAGGGAGCAAATGAGAACTTCAGTAAAGGGCGCTAATGGGGAGGTGATAACAAGTAGTGGTGATGTGAAAAGGAGATGGAGTGAGGATTTTGAAGGTTTGTTGAATGTGTTTGATGATAGAGTGTAAGATATAGGATGTCTTGGTCGAGGTGGTGTGCAAAATGAGAGGGTTGGGGAAAATGATTTGATAAACAAAGAAGAGGTAGTAATAGCTTTGCGGAAGATGAAAGCCGGCAAGGCAGCAGGTTTGGATGGTATTGCAGTGGAATTTATTAAAAAAGGGGGTGACTGTATTGTTGACTGGTTGGTAAGGTTATTTAATGTATGTATGACTCATGGTGAGGTGCCTGAGGATTGGCGGAATGCGTGCATAGTGCCATTGTACAAAGGCAAAGGGGATAAGAGTGAGTGCTCAAATTACAGAGGTATAAGTTTGTTGAGTATTCCTGGTAAATTATATGGGAGGGTATTGATTGAGAGGGTGAAGGCATGTACAGAGCATCAGACTGGGGAAGAGCAGTGTGGTTTCAGAAGTGGTAGAGGATGTGTGGATCAGGTGTTTGCTTTGAAGAATGTATGTGAGAAATACTTAGAAAAGCAAATGGATTTGTATGTAGCATTTATGGATCTGGAGAAGGCATATGATAGAGTTGATAGAGATGCTCTGTGGAAGGTATTAAGAATATATGGTGTGGGAGGCAAGTTGTTAGAAGCAGTGAAAAGTTTTTATCGAGGATGTAAGGCATGTGTACGTGTAGGAAGAGAGGAAAGTGATTGGTTCTCAGTGAATGTAGGTTTGCGGCAGGGGTGTGTGATGTCTCAATGGTTGTTTAATTTGTTTATGGATGGGGTTGTTAGGGAAATGAATGCAAGAGTTTTGGAAAGATGGGCAAGTATGAAGTCTGTTGTGGATGAGAGAGCTTGGGAAGTGAGTCAGTTGTTGTTCGCTGATGATACAGCGCTGGTGGCTGATTCATGTGAGAAACTGCAGAAGCTGGTGACTGAGTTTGGTAAAGTGTGTGAAAGAAGAAAGTTAAGAGTAAATGTGAATAAGAGCAAGGTTATTAGGTACAGTAGGGTTGAGGGTCAAGTCAATTGGGAGGTAAGTTTGAATGGAGAAAAACTGGAGGAAGTAAAGTGTTTTAGATATCTGGGAGTGGATCTGGCAGCGGATGGAACCATGGAAGCGGAAGTGAATCATAGGGTGGGGGAGGGGGCGAAAATTCTGGGAGCCTTGAAGAATGTGTGGAAGTCGAGAACATTATCTCGGAAAGCAAAAATGGGTATGTTTGAAGGAATAGTGGTTCCAACAATGTTGTATGGTTGCGAGGCATGGGCTATGGATAGAGTTGTGCGCAGGAGGGTGGATGTGCTGGAAATGAGATGTTTGAGGACAATGTGTGGTGTGAGGTGGTTTGATCGATTAAGTAATGTAAGGGTGAGAGAGATGTGTGGAAATAAAAAGAGCGTGGTTGAGAGAGCAGAAGAGGGTGTTTTGAAATGGTTTTGGGCACATTGAGAGAATGAGTGAGGAAAGATTGACCAAGAGGATATATGTGTTGGAGGTGGAGGGAACGAGGAGAAGTGGGAGACCAAATTGGAGGTGGAAAGATGGAGTGAAAAAGATTTTGAGTGATCGGGGCCTGAACATGCAGGAGGGTGAAAGGCGGGCAAGGAATAGAGTGAATTGGATCGATATGGTATACCGGGGTTGACGTGCTGTCAGTGGATTGAATCAGGGCATGTGAAGCGTCTGGGGTAAACCGTGGAAAGTTGTTTGGGGCCTGGATGTGGAAAGGGAGCTGTGGTTTCGGGCATTATTGCATGAAAGCTAGAGACTGAGTGTGAACGAATGAGGCCTTTGTTGTCTTTTCCTAGCGCTACCCCGCACACATGAGGGGGGAGGGGGATGGTATTCCATGTGTGGCGAGGTGGCGATGGTAATGAATAAAGGCAGACAGTGTGAATTATGTGCATGGGTATATATGTATGTGTCTGTGTGTGTATATATATTTGTACATTGAGATGTACAGATATGTATATTTGCGTGTGTGGACGTGTGTGTATATACATGTGTATGGGGGTGGGTTGGGCCATTTCTTTCGTCTGTTTCCTTGCGCTACCTCGGAAACGCGGGAGACAGCGACAAAGCAAAATAAATAAATAAATAAATGCATATATATATATATATATATATATATATATATATATATATATATATATATATATATATATATATTAGGGTTGAGGGTCAAGTCAATTGGGAGGTAAGTTTGAATGGAGAAAAACTGGAGGAAGTAAAGTGTTTTAGATATCTGGGAGTGGATCTGGCAGCGAATGGAACAATGGAAGCGGAAGTGGATCATAGGGTGGGGGAGGGGGCGAAAATCCTGGGAGCCTTGAAGAATGTGTGGAAGTCGAGAACATTATCTCAGAAAGCAAAAATGGGTATGTTTGAAGGAATAGTGGTTCCAACAATGTTGTATGGTTGCGAGGCGTGGGCTATGGATAGAGTTGTGCGCAGGAGGATTGATATGCTGGAAATGAGATGTTTGAGGACAATGTGTGGTGTGAGGTGGTTTGATCGAGTAAGTAACGTAAGGGTAAGAGAGATGTGTGGAAATAAAAAGAGCGTGGTTGAGAGAGCAGAAGAGGGTGTTTTGAAATGGTTTGGGCACATGGAGAGAATGAGTGAGGAAAGATTGACCAAGAGGATATATGTGTCGGAGGTGGAGGGAACGAGGAGAAGTGGGAGACCAAATTGGAGGTGGAAAGATCGAGTGAAAAAGATTTTGTGTGATCGGGGCCTGAACATGCAGGAGGGTGAAAGGAGGGCAAGGAATAGAGTGAATTGGATCGATGTGGTATACCGGGGTTGACATGCTGTCAGTGGATTGAATCAGGGCATGTGAAGCGTCTGGGGTAAACCATGGAAAGCTGTATAGG